>NC_133821.1:65615709-65796761 GCF_047830755.1 Zonotrichia albicollis
TCCTTTCCAATTTAGATAGCATGGGGTTTTCATCTTTTGAAATAAACAAGTAAACCATTTCAAATTTGAAGAAAATCAAGCCAATTGATGCAGTCAGTGGTATGAATGCTTAAGTCTTCATGTTAGTGTTGACAAAGCAGTCAGGTTAATCGGAGCAGGACAGCAAGCCAAGGGCTCAGCTTCCCTGTCCTTCAGTACATCCAGCGACCACTTCCATTGCATGACCATGAGGCGCTCCCCAGGAGCAGAACAAAGCTCCCAGCTCTGAACAGGACCTTAGCATCTTTCAGTAAGCATTTTTTTTCTCCACTAAGCATTCCCACAGTGATATAATTGTGAGGTAGGCCCCTAATTAGCATTAAGATCCTAAATACCCTTGAGGAAGAAGGTTAGGATATTTTGAGATTCTTCCTCAGATTTCTCACAGCAATACACTTCACAATTACCTTTCAATTTGCAGCCTAGATTTTACTCTAACCTCTAATATTTATATTTCTTTTATCACTCATGTGTGTCTCAGTAGCTAAACTCAGAATTAATAAATTATGAAGGGAAGCAAACAAAAGATTGTTTCTAACTTCAGAGAAGAAAGTTCTGAGATCAACAATTCAGGCTTTCTTTTCAGTGTTATCCTACTGCCATTGAAGCAATGTACTGTCTTTGACATTTTGCCTTTTTTCATCTCAATATCCAAACTAGCCACTGTAGTGGAAATGTTCAAAATATCACCTAGATCAATCCTGTTAATACGTAAGAGAATCTGAACACACTCTTCACAGGTACCCATTTGAAAATGTACTGTGTGCTGTCAAGTGTGAGCATTTGAAGGGATGATTTTACTGTAAAAAGTGACTGCAAAAATGGCATTGTGGAATTTTATCACCTCTAGGATTTGCTCTAGTGCATCTCTAGTGCATATCAAATGAGTGCACTTTACAAATACAATAGAGGGTTGGTTTTTTTATCTCCTAGTGTATTAAGCTGTAGAACCAAATCAGGATCGAGAAGATGTGCTGAGCTCCTTCATTCCTGTGCATCAGTACTGGGAAAACAGATATACATGCTTTGTAGGCCAAATGGGGACTTCATTTACACTCTGATGGCATATTTAGCTTGATTCTCATCTTTAGTGTGAGAGTTTTACTGCTGTTCTTCACGATTTGCACTTTATAACTGCAATCAACATCTGACAGTTGTGTTCAAAATACATCTTCACTCTCACTTCCGTTTATTTTGGTGGGTTTACACAGATATACCAGACCTGTGTTGACATCTGTGAGTCATGAACAAGAAAGAACATGTTCCAGCCCAGCATATTAATGTTTATTCTTTGACAAGTATAAAAATGTTAATATAAATATGTATTTTTAAAAATAAACCCAAGTATTATGCAGTGTATCTCCATATGAATGTAAGGAACAGGTAAACAAGATATATTTTTAGGTAAATGAGAGTATGACATCTTTGTGTACCATTTCAAGCCTTCTACAGCTCCACAAACTTTGAAGTAAAGTAAGTACAAAGAGTTCCACACTTTTACAGTTGCAGGTGCTTAGCACCGCACATTATCACTTCACAAAAATAAGCTGGTTTCTAGTGCTGTTTTCTTTATTAGACTTCTAGGTTTAATCTCCTCATTTCTCTGATAATTTTTCTTTATTTGCGGCACATTTTCATTATGTGTGCAAGTAAGTAAAATTGATCAAAGTACAAACGAGACTGTCTAATTTCTTTCTTTCAATCCCTGAAAGAAGTAAATGGCAGCAAATATTTAAGTATCTGTTTGGAATAAGCCTGAGTAGAAACAGAGCAGAGGGATGTCTTTCAATGCCATTCTGGTGTAAAATGAAGGATTGCCTTGCCTCCATGTCTTGTTCTGGTTTTGTTCCTATGCTGAAGATTTTGGCTTCAGGTGTAATAGCAGAAACATAAACAATAATAAAAGGAGCAGAAATAGTAATAAAAATAACAGTTATAACACCAGTAACTACTAATACTAACAATGTATTCTTATTCTAGAACACAACAGGAGAAGTACTGACCACAATAGCTGGAATAACTGGAGTTGTGATAACTGTGGCATTAATTCTGATCATGACTTCGTCCACTGAGCTCATCAGAAGGTCATGCTATGAGGTTTTCTGGTATACCCACCACCTCTTTGTGGTTTTCTTCATTGGTTTAATAGTCCATGGTATGGGGTAAGTGTTTGTGTAAACTACATGGGGTATATGCACACAGTTTGAGATGAAACACCATCCAAATCTACAATCCCATGCTTTTCTACTAACAAACTGCTGGGATCTTTGGTGAGATTACAAAATTAAAACATCCTGAAATTAAAATACATCACTTTTCTGAGGAATTAAAGCATCCTTCAGTTTATTCAGCCACTCTTCTACCACCTTACGACCTGTACCTTATCAAAGAATGAACTTTCATGCTTGGGAACTGGGGACATTACAGATCAGGAATCAAAACTTTGTGGGTTCAAAATAGTAAGGGATGGACCTTATGCTTCTAGCTCTTGTAAGGCATTTTTCAAGAGACCTTGTAGAAGCTTGAGAAGCCTTCAGCATGTCATCTACCCTATGGTAGGTGTCTCTGTGACCATTCTCCTCTGCCTCCATAAATGTGAAGTGATTCTGACCTTTCTCTGCAAGGACCAGAACCCCAAATTTTCTCACCATACAGACATACAGTGTAGTAGTGCTAGGTACTGTACTACAAATCAGGTTTAAAGCACTACAGTGACAAAAAAGTCAGGCTTATGACTAGCCCAGCCAGATAACTTTATGGACAGAGATGATTACCAGGTGGCTGTTTCTCTCCCTGTTCCTCAGCACAAAAGAAAGGTCTGTCATCTTAGTAGAGGACTCTGGTTCTTACAGCGAGGGACAGCAGATGCATGGGACCTTCCCTGAGAAGCTCAGGGAGTGATAAATCCTCTGTCAGTGCAGAGTGAGAGCAGCAAGGTGCTTAGAGCTGAAAACACTTCCATCTTCTGTTTCCAGCTCCACTGGCATCATCTTCTTCTCCCTTGTGTGTTATCCTCCACTTCTTTTCTCATTATGTGTGACAGCATTCATGTTAATCTACATTCACATTTTCATTCAGGGAGTGCGGTTTTAAGGTAAATCTCACGCTTTTCCTCACCTCCTGGACTTGGCTCATACCATGGTACAGTCCCTGGGCTGCACAACCAGTGTTTGGAGTGGAAATTCAGTGACAGAAACACATTGCTGTGTTCCAGGAGCTAACAAGTGATCCATTCACAGGACCAAGCCAGACCTGGTCCTAAGCCATAAGTAGCCCTCAACAATGTCCTGTGAAGGGCCCTCAACAAAGATTGCTTTGCTCCATGGATCTTTTCCTGCTGGCTAGCTTGTGTGCACATGACTGCAAGCTGTAGTTAAGATTTTTGGATCCAAGGGCAGTCGTTTGGTGTTCAGAGAACAACAGAATGGTTTCTGTTGGAAAGAACATTAATGACCATCTAGTTCCAGCCCCCCTGCCATGGGAAAGGACACCTCCCACCAGACCAGGTTGCTAAAACCCCTACCAGCCTGTCCTTGTGATCATAATACACTTTTTATGTCTATTTCATAAAATATTCAGATGCTATTGCCCACCACTAAAGTATATTCAGACCAGGGTTCTTCAACAGAATGGAGCTTCCTAGCACATGGCAGTGCGTGCATGTGCCTGCTCTCTGGAGGTACATGGATGCTTCATCATGAGGCAGGGAACAAACCAGTGCAAGGGTTTGTGGTGTGTTACCTTCCCCACCTCTTCCCCTGTGGTATGAGAGTTGCCACATCCAGTTTGGCTTCAAGGGTTCCTGAACTTGGCCCAATTAATTAATCCCATTTTACAGACACAGAGCTGCAAGCAAACACTATAGACTTTATCCTGGACTGATTAAAATGCCTCCCTCCCTCTCTGGCAAAACTTTTAGAATCTAACTTCAAACAACTCTAAGGAACCCTTTGAAACCTTCAGCTTTGTAAGCTCCCTCTCTCTAGCCAGCTGACCAGCACTGCTCAGCCAGAAATTGCTCCAGAACTGGGGCACTGGCTGAAGAGCCCTGTCAGTACCATTCAATGAGCATGCCAGGCTGGGAGTGCACTGCAACAGAGCTTCCTCCTGCCCCAGAACAACCCCTGCTAATGAAAAAAGAGTCAAACCCCAAGATTTCATTCCCCTTCCACTTCTTCCTCCTTCCCAGGTGGCTGTACAAACCTCACTCAAAACTAACTCCTTTTCTTTCTGTCTGAACAGGCATCAGAGGCAAGCTAAGTGTAGAAGGGAAAATTCAGAGAAACAATATGAAACAAACAGGATTTTCCCATAAAAATCTTCCTTCTCTGCCCATAATCAACACCAGGTGAAACACATTTAAACTGAACAGTCAGGATTGATATATTTTTAAAAATTCACATACTTAACATTCTCAGAAGCAAGCAAGCTAGAATTTAGTATATTTAGAGATTATACATCTAATTACACTCCTCCAACTTTATTCATAGATTTTAAAAATACATTTAGAAAGCAGTAAAGGAAAGGGAAGGTCTGTCACTATTACATTTTATCACTTTACTAAACACTCCCAGATGCTTAAATACAGAGGAGTCAAAGAGCCTACTCCAAAGAACTTGGAAATCAAATTTTGCCACATACAGTAAAATGCACATTTTCTATGCAAGGGCTCTCTCCATTTCAGCTGCACTGATGGGCACAAATACTACAGCACACTTCTTGCCTTTGGTCAAAAATAGTCACTGCAAACTAAAGGAAAGATAATTTGAACATGAGCGCAGAACAGGTTTGAAATGAAATGGCCAATTCTCAAACTTTCATTTATCTCAGAACTGGCATTTGATTATGACTGAAAAACCTAGAGAAACACAGAAAGCTTGGAAAGAAACACATCATTTGTGAACCTTTTTGTTTTAAGTCAGCTTGTCCGAGGTCAGACACCCCAGAGTCTGCTGCTTCACAACGTCACCTACTGTAAAGATCACTACTGGGAATGGGAGAATGCCACTCAGTGCCCTTTGCCAGAGTTCTCTGGCAACAAACCTGTGGTAAGAGTGATGTTTGTCTTCTGCTTTTAACATATTGTCCCTTCTTGGGAGGCCAAATGTCTAAGGGAGCAGGGGGCTGGGGTGAGTGTGCCAGTGACTGGCACTTAGTGTCATGTTTAGAGAGTAGCTCCACATCCCTGTCCAGGATCTCTCCCTGTGCACTAAGATAGTGCTCCAAAACTCCTCTGTAGTCAGTGCAGGTGAAGAGTTTTGTATACCTGAATTTTGGTGTCATTAACAGCAATTTTTATTTCTGGAAGATCCTTTAGTTAGAAAGCACTAACTAAAACTCTCTTTGAAAGTTATGAATATCAAAATTGTACTCTCTCTGATCTGTTGTATACATTTTTTTTTAATAATTCAGTATCACCAATATCACACCATCTTGATGTGCTCACTGCACAAAGAGAGCCTCCAAGTGAAAACCTTATGAGGGTAAGAATACAGAAAATACAATAGATCTGTAAAGCTAGGGATGCAAATTAATATTATTATTTTAACTAACAGTACTTTAGTATGGGTAGTTTAAATACCAAGGGAGAACAAGGTGCTGAGAAAATCATGTCCTTGCTTTGGGGCACATGCTTCATACTGTCCAGTCTTGATATCTTAAGTTAGGTAAAAAGGAGAGAATTTGAAACAATGAATTATGAAAGGGAAAGGCGAAAGGCAGGAAAAACGTCCCACGGAAGGGTGATTTTGCTAGAACAAGATTGCAAATCCACAGGGGGTAATTAAGTAGCAGACTTGTACAGTATGTCAGATGTCTTGCATACAAACAAAATCATTTAACATTTTCAGCTCAAGATTTAGGTTGCTCATATGCAAGTTTTTGTTGTTTCTTCCAAAAAGAAAAAAACATACCAAAGGAAATCCTAAAGGAGAAAAATTAGCATTCAGTGTCTGGTAGCTCTTTTAATGGCTGACATAGATTTTTCTTAAACTAAACTATTGTTAGCCACTATCCAACCTGCATATTAATGAGAAAATGAATGCCTCTCTAAAAATTTCAGCTACAATGTCACCATAAAAATCAATACATGGCTACGCACCATGAATACAGACACAAGCTTGCTTCCAACAGCATGCCTTGACATTCATTATCATAAAACTAACTGGAAAGAACTTCCACTTCTCTGTGTTAAACCTATTTTGTCACACTTTCCTGCCTACCCAGGGCCATACTTGCAAAGTCACATTACTTTAAATGAATTGTGATAATGCCATATGGCATATAGATCATCTATATGAACAGTGCCTTGCTGGATGTGTAATGTGCTATGGTGTGATACCTGCTAGGCACCACTGACAAACAGCAGAGATTCACTCAGAGGCTAAAAAGCCATGGAGAGGTTTGTGCAGTGCTGGCAGGGGCTGGTGCAGGTGGGACAGCCTTGGAGCAGGGAGGGGACAGCCTTGTGCATGGCTGGGACACTGTGAAGTGACCAGAGGGCACTAGCCCCCACAACAGGGCCCTCTCTCAGTCCCACCACACCTGCTCCCCTGCTCCATATTTCAGCAGATAGGAAGCAACCCAGTCTGGCTTCTGCTGAGGATGATGGAGCACCTCCCTTCCACCCAAGGCATCCAGGCTTTTGTCCTCACAGCCTCATCACTGCCCTCATCACTGTCCCATCTCAGTTCATTCTCATTCCAGGGGGAAACACTGCCTGGGCAAGAGTACTGATGCCCTGATTAGCCAGCCAGGAGCCATGTAGCTTAGGAGCCCGTGGTGGATGCCCCATTGTCCCAACCCAGCCAAGAGACATTTTGGATTGAGTGTTCCGTTGCCCTGGAGTGATGGCACATTTAAAATCCCAGCTGAGCTCTCGCCCAGGGTAGCCTGCAACCTTATAATTCCTGTCACATGCTTTTATTTACAGGTAGCACAAATGGAAGGGAGGAAAAACAGATCTCATCATTATTGTGCCTTGATATATGCAAATGTATTCAAGACATGAGATTACCCACTGCGCAGAGACACCTGTAGTATTTAGGGACAATGGATGTGTTGAGTTTCTGCTTTAGCTGAGAATCTTCTGGCTTATGCTGGTTTCTTCCATTATTAAATCCTGGTTTCTTTTTATTTTTTTTAATTTAATTTTCAAGAATTAACCTTGGGAAATTGCCTCTCCATCCTCTTAGCACTTTCTAAGGAAGTCACAGAATTTTATGGCTTGCTTCTCATAAAAGATACTTTATAACCCTCGCTACCCAGCTTGTGGAGCAAAGTCAATGTTTCAGCAAGTAAAGTTACTCTTTGGCAATTTTAAAAGCCACATGATTGTGGAGTATCCAGTTTGCTAGAATAAGCAGTGTAATTAACGAAAGTGGAAATAAAACGGTGTCTCTTCCTGGGGAAAAAACCACATTCTTTTTAAATCATGAAGATTCAATTATAGCTAATTATCTTAGCCATCAGTGCAACTCAGTGAAATGATCAGCTCGTATACTGGAATAGCCAAGTATTTCTGATTGTTATGGATCAGTACATAGGATTAGCAAGTACAAGCACAGCAATCATCTACTATACTTAAAAGTATGACCAACTCAGTATCCCAGATCCAAAAAATCCCCATTTATTGATAAAGAGTTGACTAATGGATTAAATGGAAATGTATCCCATTTCTCTAATTGAGTATTCGGGACTTAACGTTTTCTCATATACCATCAGAAAACTCACAGCTGACAATAACAGCTACTCCTATCTGCCTGCTTTGAAATACTTTAGACTTTGGGCAAAAAAAATAAAGGTAAGTCTATGGGTAATATTGTATAACTGTATGCATTCATACAGCTTCAGGTCCAATGACAACTATATGTAAACCACATCTAAATAGACTAATCCTTTACCTTTTAATAGAAAAACATTTTAAGGGACTCTTCTTGGCCAGAGTACCAATAGATATTAGCACTGCTTTTGGACTGTGTTTTTGAGGTAGTCCCATATGTCTCTTCCACAAGAAAGCCAGAACAGCTACAGCAGCAACAAAAATACTCTCTTGAGAAAGTTAAACCAAAAATCACAGAAAATCGAGTAATTTAATTTTAGGCTACCTGTTGATTTAAATCACAAAAGCAAAGTATTTTTGTAGACATTCAAATAAACATTGCTTTTTAATATGGAATTTTCTACAGGCTTGGAAGTGGGTTTTAAGTCCTATGGTGTTGTACATCTGTGAAAGAATTGTTAGGTTTTGGAGATTTCGACAGGAAGTCATAATTACTAAGGTATGTAACATAGCTCGCATATCTGCAAAAAAACCCCATTATGTCAATTGCTTTTTATTGTTTTTAGTTAACCTCTCTATATTAGGGACCTCATTTTTCACTTGTAGCTTCAGCAACTTTTCAATCATTACCGTGTTTTCAGCCAAGTATTGATTTTACATTTTGCATTTATTCCAATAGCAAATCCATAAGAATATTCCATATGGGACCAAACTTGATTAATGAAGTACCGGACTTCACACCACCATAACACAAACATCTGTTTGTGGTCTCCCTTTTTAATGAACTAAAACCACGTTCCACTGCAGTTAATGCCAGAGACTACTTTGACTTCAGTAGCAGCACACAGTTTTTACTTTAAAATCTGGAGTCTTCCAAGGAGATGAAGGGTTACACGATCAGTTAGCATATATAGTCAAAGCTCCACTAATACCACTGTAACAATTTCCCCCATCTGTGTGCCAAGGGACTATTTAAATCACACCAGAATAGACTGAGGATGTTGCTACTGAAGCAAATGAGTCCATGTGTGTCATGCCAGGGATCAGGAACAGGTGTACCTTGTGTGACGGGAACAGGATGTTGGATAAGTCCTGCTGCTGATTTCACACAGTGGCTGTGATCTGAGAATCTCAGTATATTATGGGTGATGTACAAAACTGCTGCTTAACTGAGATTATAAAAGTGTATTAGGATTGAGCTCACTGTGCTTTTTATTTGTAATCCCACAGAGTTATCAGTGTTACATGAAAGCAAAACTAGGAATTAAGGAATTATTCTAATTATATTAGAATTATATTATGCACAGGTTATACCAAGAAAATTGAACAAATTGTTGAATGGTTACAGCCTTTCCTCTGCGTCTTGCACTCAGAAGTCAAACTGTCCCACAATACATACTTTACAAGCTCTGTACATGAACAATATATACAACACTGTACATGCTCTCAAGCCATTGGGCAATAGCACTGAAACATGCAGGTTAGGATATCTGAGACCTGATGAAAACAAACATTTACCCTTCTGAATGAGAATAAAATTTGTCCCTTTATCATTCTTCAGGTGGTGACACATTCCTCTGGAGTCCTTGAGATCCACATGAAGAAACATGGCTTTAAAATGGGAGCTGGCCAATATATATTCCTACAGTGCCCATCAGTCTCACAGCTGGAGTGGCACCCTTTCACCCTCACCTCAGCTCCCGAGGAGGATTACTTCAGCGTCCACATACGGCTCGTTGGGGATTGGACTGCAGCCCTCTTCAAGGCCTTTGGAGCAGAGGAAAAAGCTCTGAAGGAATTGTGGATGTTACCAAGGTTTGAATAAGAGACTATATATTTTAAAATGTTATTTCTACATTTTAAAATTAATGCTAACATTTTACCTTTAATTAACTTTGCATGTGTTTCTATGATACATTATTAGATTGTAGTTCTGGATTCATAAATACACCATTATGCTAAAAAACACCACAAAATACTAGGCATGAATTAGAGCCAGAAGTTATCAAGAGGAGATGATGACTAATCCAAGACTTAAAGTCCATATCAATATCCTTATCTCTGTTGCTTCCATCTGAATCTCTAACACCTATATCTACACCTAAAGATATCTATTTTGGAAGACAGTTGTTTAATAAATGACATTGGAAGGTATCTGCTAGATTTGTGCCTCTATAGGTACAATATACCCACCACTTAATATCCAAAATTCTTGTTTTTCCCTTTCAGTTGCTTAAATATTTTGTGGTCCCTGAAACATCTGCCTAAACCTTACTTCTTTCTGACTGTCTCCTTTGACCTTGTCTCTATTTTCCAAACCATGCTAAACTTTATAAAGGTTATTTGTGTTCAAATTATGTATTTTTGGCATCTTTTTACAAGCAAAAAGTTGATTCTCTGTTGTTCCAAGTCAGGCAGGGATGCTCTGAAGTCAAAGGAGCCATCCTGAATTACTCCAGCCAAGGATCTGGCTCTGTACTGAATGGATTCAAACCACGTAGCTCTGCTTCCGCACTGCTTGCAGGAATAGGAGAGATTTTCAGCAAAGAAGAGCCCAGCACAGGATCATTTAAATTCTAGTGAAGTGTGTAGGGCCTGGGACTGCAGGGACTGATTTCCCCCTGGAAAGCTCATAGACACCACTGCCTGCAGAGTTTTATTGGAGGTTGGGTGCAGACAGGAAAATCTGGTCCAGTCCTTGCATTGTATCAGTTAATAAGAATTAGAAATGAAATCAGTGCCTTTGTTAAAGTCAAATGGAATGAGAAGTATGCCATTTCAGCAGAACTGGAGCAAAAATTGTTCAAAGTGATTGACAGCAAGTGTAAAAAATGAAGAAGAAAAAAAAAGTTATCAAATGTTGCTTGCCACAATGCAGGGTTGAAATTAACAGTACTGTCATATATAAACACTCCTCTTTTTAATCTCATTAGGGTGCCTAATGGTATCCTTCAGTTTCTTTCTAGCAATGTACTAAAAAGAATATTTCAATAGTTAAACCTGCAATAGAACAAAAACCAGGTCTTTTTCATAGTTTCAATATCTAAAATTATACACCAAATTGGTGACAATATTAAAAAAATTACATTCTGTGCAGAAGACAGAAGACAGAGCAACTGAATAATAAGGTAGGGTTAAGAATAAAAATGTGTGGTTTTTAATTAGTTAAAGAGAATTAAAGTAAATGTTCATACATATATATAGGTAGCAAAGACAGTTGTGATTTCTGACAAATTTGGGAGCTGAAATCATAGTCTATTAGTGTGAAAATAATTAAGTTCCATGTTATGTCTCTTCAGGATTTTGGCTGACTTAATTGCTGGTTTAATACACTGCCCCAAAATCTAACTGCTCTCACAGTCAGGAGTACTAGACAATCATCATGCTGATCAGCAAATGCTTAAATTCTAAAAATAATCACAGAATCTGTTAATAATACTTTTTCAAAACTAAATATTTCTCCTGCCTTCCCCATGAATCTAATTTCTTTTCTAACGAAATGGACAGGAAGAATATGGACAATCCAAACCACAGTAAGAAAGTCCATAGCCCTGTTTTCTGCATCTCTTTGGCAAACACATTGTAATACTTTTTGGCCCTTTGTTTACTATCTTCCTACCTTTGTCCACTCTGTCTAGATCAAATGAATGAGTTGCATAGCTCATTTTTCCTTCTCCTATTTCTCCTCTCTGCTTCTCTGAGGCTTTGTGTTTGGCTCAGCTGTAAAGCAGTGGCTGAGTAAAGCATTCAAAGCAATGATGGGATCTCTGTCACCTGAGGATTTAGGAGCAGACTGACAAGACAAATCTCTTCAAGGGATGATTCAGAAATAATTGAACCTGTCTTATAGCACAGCACCAGACTAGAGAATCCTTGAATTTTTTTTCCAGATCAATTTTTCCCCAATCTGCTGACAACAATGAGAATTGCTTCCAGCCTCACATTGAACTACATAGAAGGCTTATCTGAAAGCTGTTCTTAGGCACTATAGTTATATACCATAAATTAACCATATTTTGCAGGAATTTTTGAGTTCTCAAAAAATACTGGACTGGGCAATAATCTAAATAATTGCACATATTTAAAAAAAAAAAAAATTCTTTATGTCTAGGGTCAGATTTCTAGCAATTATGCCAGAGAAGCTGTTTTGTTTGCTACTGCACTTGCATTTTGCATATTGAAATAAAATGGTGAATGTCTATTAGGACTTTTAAAAAAGCAACAACAAGGTTTGAGATACATTGTGTCCCTGCATTTGTGCTTAGCATTGCTTGGGGATCCCCCTTTCTCTTTCTGATAAAACACTTCATTTTAATTATGCGTGCCTATTTGTTTGTACTATTTAAGGATATATTTTAAGGATGATTCATGCAGTAAAGAGCACAAAACAACGGAAAATCTAAAAGGAAGAAAAAACCATTTTTTTTCCTAAGGACTGGGTGTTGGTGAAACCATCTTCCAAGCATGTATGTTGTATAAAGACAGGGCTGGAAAGAACACTCCAAAGTACTGTGTGTATTTACATTTTATGTAGCTAAAGGAGTGAATCTGATTATTCAATAATCTTTCTCATCTCTAATTTTGACCAAAATTAATTTCTTGGCATCAGCAACATTGATTACAGGAGGCAGTAATATCAACAAGCATGTCTCCTTATACATTTTTGCCTTTACATCAGATACTAAGTACAGTATTATGCCAAAAATGCATTCCTGAAATACTGCTTTTTCAGAAAGAGCTGAGAAAATAGTAGTTCCCTTGCATATGATGACCTTTTTCTTGCCTTCCCCTTTATTACTTTAACTCAAATACAGAACTTCTAAAAATGATTAATATAGTCTGTTCCTCTTTACTTTGATATGTACAATATAACAAATAAAGCTCTAAAACAGGATGCTTTTCAGTAATTCATAATTAAATATGCAAATTCCACAGCTAAATTTGGACATGCAATTATATGACTAATCACATTTCAGAAAGCCAGAAAATTGCAATTGCATGCTTAAATAGATGGCCAGGCCCCAAATCCACATGGGTGCTCTTGTTCTCTCATTTCAGAGAAGACAGTTGCTTTGCGATTAAATGGCACTCACTGAAAATTAAATGTCTTTGTATGGGCAATTTATGTGCTGCCTTAGACATGTATTTTCTCTTTTATTTTAACAGAAATTCAGTTTTGACAATGTGTAGCCCAACAAATGTTAACCTTTCTGTCACTTTATGTGTTGTTGACTCCTGACTGAATGTTTTTTTGCTGTAGACTGGCTGTGGATGGACCATATGGATCTGCAACCACAGACATCTTCCACTACCGAGTCAGTGTGTGCATTGCAGCAGGAATTGGAGTCACACCATTTGCCTCTATTTTAAAATCCATTTGGTACAAATGCTGCAACCTTAACACAGTACTGGCACTGCAGAAGGTAGGTGGAAAAGTTTATTGCTTCATTAAAAAGTTCCACAAGTGAGCCTACTTAGCCAAGAATTCAAAGCTAGAGTCTCACTTGAGTGCTTTGAGTCGCTCTGAGAAGCAGGCACTCCCTTTCCAGTGGCCTTAGGAACTGCTGTGGGGTGAAGTCCCCCAAACGCAGTGTCATTCTCCAAGAAAGAAGGCAGCCCAAGCTGCAATGTTTTTAGTAAAATTTGAAGGATCAGATTTTCAATAGCAACTGGAGATAACTGTGGAATGTTTTTTGCAGCTAGACAGATAATTAGGGAGCTACAAGAGAAAGTTCGCCCCTTTCTTATGAAAAATAAATCCTGCAATGTAATCTGAATCAGAAGTGAAGGGCAGCACTTGCTCTTTGCCCAGGTGCAAGTTTCACGAGGGTCCTTCAGCAGCATGTCCTGGTCCAGAAGGCTGCATTCAGCAACCATTTGCTGCTTTTCTCACATTGCAAAGTCGGGATATTAACCAGCACAGAAGGAATATAAAAGGCATTTAAGCTCCGGATGAGATGCATATATCAAGATGCATATTACTCCCTCGCACCACTTTAATTATTTTGTTGAAAAAATATGTTCAGATCTATAAGGTAAAGATGGCACCAAATTAATTAACATACTCTTAATTTTCTAACCTGTTACATACCTTCTGCTAATGGCATGTGAGGCAGCACTGGGGACTATAGGTGAAGAAGAGATAAAATGTGAAGTGGGGTGAGGGCAAGAAGGTAGCATAGAAAAAAATCAGCATTAAACATTCTCTTCCATATCTATCATGGCAAGTGGTAGCTTGTGGACCTTACAGCTTTTAGGCCATTTTCCAGTTTAAAAGCTGAATCAGGAACTTTCAACATTTCACATTTAAGGACAAACATTGAAATTGCATTGGAAGGGACAGATCTCTGAAAGGGTCAATACATATGGAGCTGATTGCAGGACCAAGGGGCTGATCTTTTTAAATGAAAGAGTGTTAAAACTGGCATCTTAATGACGAGCTGCCACTGAAAAAGCATCTGGGATTTTAGTGACTGAGGAGTTGAGGACAGGTTCAAATTGCTAGGGGGGATCTTTGAGGCAGAAAAAGCACTGAGAAGGGAGGGAAATAAAAATGGAAATATATGCTATTTGAGAAAAGAAGTGTATTTGCAAACACTATGATTGTACCAGGATGATCTTTTTCACTGGAAGAAGAGCTACGCATATGCATACAAACTTTATATATGTAGATTATGTATATTCTACCTGTATACAAGTAAAAGTGTTGTTGTTATTATTGTCACTGCCGTTATCTTAAGGGGAAAAGAACAGAATTTAACAATGCATCAATAGAATACTTAAAGGTGTTCATTCATAGGGAGAATTAGGGAGAATTTTGGCTAAATGTGCCTGCAAAAATAAATGTATCATGCATTCTGCCATGGTTTTCTACTATAGAGTTTGGTTTTTCTGAATTCTTGTGAAATACAAAATTATCAAGATTTCTACTTGTCTTTTCTTTAGATCTTGACTTCCTTACTGGTGCAGTGGGAATAGCAATGTTTATTTTTCACAGGTGTTATGAGGCTAAATTTCATCAGTACTTGTAAAATATTTGAAAGTGTGGATGAAAGGTCATGGGGAAGTTCACAGCATTACTTAAAAAAATTTAGCAGTGAGAGCAATTAATCTCAGGGTAGCTCCATTTTTTTTTTTTCCATTGGTTAAAAGCTTCCACTTGTAGTGTAATTGCAAATAATTTAATCTTCCTCAAAGTATTCAGCACTCTCTTTTTGCCATGATGAGTACCATAGAAATGTCTATTAAGGAAATAAATGAGAGGTTTTTCTTTTTTTTAACAACTTTGTTTTGATTTGAGTACAGCTATCATTACGGTTATTGAACTAATATTTCTTAGTGTTGCCCACATATGGTTGAGATATAAATACTCATAGTTTCCATAATGTCTGCAGCTGTATAATTTAAAAAACCCAACAAATCAGAAGGAGTATACATTTATCTAATTGATTCTTCACAATTAAATAGCCTTAGAGCCCTCATTTCCCCATAATTTTTTGTATGTACTACCAGGAATGGCTGGAAAGTTTCTACTGGCCCTAGTTATGCTTAATAAGATTTTTTTTCACATTAGTGGTCTCATTTTTCAGATCAATTGAAATTGATAAAATTGTACTGATCCATCAGATTCTAGTGTTAGCAAACATCCACTTTCTCTTCTCTACAAAAGACATAAGAAAGGTCCTACTGAGTAACACCAAATATCCATCTAGCCCTATGTCCTGTCTCCAATGGTGGCTCTTCATGAACACCTAGAGAAAAGTATACAGACCAGAAAAATCAGATGGTGATTGGTTTTGCTGGACACTTCCTCACCATTGAGTGACTTGTAGCTCAGTAACTCCTTGATACAAGAGCTGTGCTTCTGTCTTTAATATCCCTTTGTGGCTTTTTCTTCCATGAAGTAGTCTAATTGTTTTTTGAATCCACGTATACCTTAAACAACCATAGCATGTTGTGGCAGTTCAGCTACATACTGAGAGGAAAACACAATCAGCCTCTTCCATTTGCTTTGGGACCGACTTCCACACCTGAGGTAAATAGATATTTTTACAGGGCTCCAGTCTCCAGCCCTGCACAAAAATCTTGTCTCTAAGACCTAAAAACCTAGGCTCTTCTGTCAAATGTAACCACCTTTCTGATCTTTTTTGATAACAGTTTAAGCTTTTTGCCTCAAATTTAGCAATATGGTGCTGAACCTTGTTATGCATTTATGGGAAAGGCTGTTTGCTGCCACCCTAAGTCAGTGCCTCCTGTAGGCTGCCAAACCCCACTCCTGCATGACCTCTGAGATTTCTTTTGTTGTTGTTTTGCTTGTTTGTTTTTGTATGCTGCAGCCCACAGGTAATGCAGTATACCCAAGAGCATGAAGGACTGGAGTCTTGCAGGGAGGTGCCCACCTGCAGGTGCAGGAGGTTTTTGCAGGGATATTCATGTCTAGGAGAGAGCAGCAAGAGTCAGGGAAGAGGGATGTCCTTCTCTGACACCCCTTAAGTGAAAAGCTGGCTTTGCACAGAGCTGCAGCGCCAACTCTGCCCTCAGGGAGCAGGGAGAAACAGATGAATGCTCACTAACAGATAATTACTAATGACTATCCTCATGATGGAAGCTGATTTACAAAGAATGTTCTTTCACCTTAGAGCAAAGAGGTAACACAGCTCTTGCTCTTGTCCATTGTACAAAATACAGGATGTGGAAAACTGAAGGATAAATATCCATGAATTGCAAGAGCATTGCAGAAATAAGCAACTATTCAAACCCCTGCTTTGATCTGATTAATAGCAATACTGCATCTAACTCAATTTGCAAAAAGAGCACTTGGAAAATTTAAGACAGTTTACTTGGGCAAGCCATCAAGCTGATAAATGCAATTGATGGCAGTGGGTGGAGACCAATGAAACATAAATCTGAACCAGATTTTTAAGGGTCCTAAATTGGAGTCAGTTAATAGCATGAGGCTTACAAGAAAAAAAACAGGATTCAGAATAATCTTTAATTATACAAATGCACTGGAGCTACTTTATTTGACTGTTTTAATAAGGATTAATTTTTTGGTGCATTTATTGTACTTTAATTATATATGTAATATGTCGTGCTATGCTATAGGCAGCCAGTGTAAAGAAAGGAAGACTTCTTTGTAAACACCATTTATTTTAACATATTAGACTAGAAGTCCTCTTTGATCTAAGGGAAACTAATTCCTTTTACCCATAGGCCATACTTCTTCACTATCTCTTTTCTTTCTAAGATTATAATCGCAGCCAAAAATACTTCTAACAATGACAGTCTTTCTTCATCACCAAATGCCTGCCACAACTTAATGTGAAAATCAGAGGCAACGCAATGGGTGCCGCGGGATGAGCTTAAGGAATTTTTGCAGCTTCAGAAAATTGCATCCTCTCCTCAGAGGAGTGTGCCAGAGGTGGCTTGTTCCAACCAGTGGGGCTGGCTGTTCCTGTGACAGCCAGACCTGCAAACAGCTAAAAGCATTCCTTCAAGAGGCATAGTCTGATGTTCCGGAAACCAGCTCCCCAGTTTGAAGACTGTATTGTCTCAACTCATTGGCTAGCTTGCCTTCCTCCTTCCCTGAATGTGCTTATCTCCCAGTCCTGCCCACATGCTCCCAGTTGCTACCCCATGAACATTTCTTTACTCATTTAGAAACACATATCTCCTCTCCACACACGTGTACCAAATATACATTTCCATCAAAAGCACTGCTGAAAAAACTTGAGAAATAGGATGATCAAGTAGAGTCTGGAGGAAGAAATTTCTCACTACAAATCAACAGCTATGGTGTGATACAGACTGACAGCACTCAGTGGGCTGATTTTCGAGGTGCTGAGTATATAGAACAACTTTAGGACTCAGACACAAAAAAGCTACATACAGGTTAAGGCTATAAAGCTTACCTAGTTCTGGTAATTAAAAATAATGCTGTTGTTGGCCACAAATTTGAAATTCTAGAACATCAGTGGGCTTGCTTTTTCCTCATAACCTATGCCAGGGTAAATCAGCAGCAACCCCCCTCCATAAAGCAATGAGGTCATATTTAAGGCAAAATATTGAAACAGAAGGGGAAAAAGCAAACAGGCAAGATGGTTAGTACTAAAGTTCCACAGACAGTCTTATTCCTGGGCTGTAAAAATACCCTACTTAACCCTGAATGCCTTATCTCTGTTTCTGGGATCATACATCATTTATATTTCTTACATAAACCACAGATGGTCTATTACAGTACACTCAGATCTAGGAAACATCTCAAATTACTGTTAGTGTCTTTCACCAAATCTCCACTGAAACATGGTATTACCACATTTTTCTCCCACCACCTTACCAGAAGTCTGACAACCTAATATATTAAATCTTTGGGAAATCTCTTTATAGCTTTCTGGTTTCTTTCTCTGGTTTTTCATTTCAGAAGTGTCCAATATGCATTTTTACCCCATTGATTCTGTGGAAAAGAGTTAATGATTGCCTTGGGAACATACCTTCCAGACCACCTTTGACATTGCAGTACAATAAAAGACAGAGGGGCTGGTGAGCAGAGAAGGAGATGAGTTGGAGAAAGCGAAAGGATTTTTCAACAAAATAAAAATCACAGTCATAATAAAATAAGTTCCAATCATTCAGGTTTTATAAACTTAGACATTGTCCTTCCTGCTGTTCCTTTCACATCTGAAACGGCGTAGTTTTAGACTTCCTCCATGTTTGTGAATTTCTTCTTTGGATAAATTTTGAAAATACCCAGCCTGCAGAGGCCCATTTGAGGTTTGGCACCATCTGGTCCAAATAATGGTAGAGTGTGCTGCAAGAGCTGCAGAATCTGAGTAATAAGAATTGCAATCACACTTATCTTGTAATTGTGCTTCAGACTGCCATCAGGGTAGTGCCTGGACAGACAGCCTGGGAGTTTCAGGCATTCATCCTCTGGGTAGGACAGGAAGTCACAGCTGAGTTGTCTCCATATCTGTAATGGCTTCATACAAGGCACTGAGCTGAAACCAGGGGATGGACTGGTCCCAGTCTTCTACACAGCACACATTGTGAGAGGAGATTTCCAACTGGGAAATCATGATGGTGCTGAAGACTCCCTAAGGTCATTTCTGATGGGCCTAAGAGTGACTGTGTTTCAGTGCACTGATAAGATCCTGACAAGGGAATCTCATCAGTGCTGAGGCAGTTCCTACTGCAAATTTTATTAACTTGTACACAGACAAGACATTTGCACCTGGTCATCAGAAACCATTCCTGCAGAAGTGGTCATACAGGACAGCCTTCTAGAAATAGCTAATTAGTTAGAAGGTGCTTTATACGCACTTAAGACAACAGATCACAATAGATCATGCACTTGCAGGAGTGGTCACAATGATCCCTGGGCCAGCTGGCTATAAGAACTGGGCAGAAAAAGGTTCTTGTGGACTCCCACTCTTCCAGCTGAAGATGCCAGAGGAAGGACTCTTGAAATAAACTCATCATCATATGGACAATGACTAACAGTCTTATTTGAAAGTTTTTTTTTTTTTCCTATGCAAGCATTACCTTATGCCAAGATATTAATAAATTAGCTTCTTTCTCAAAAAAAAATGAAAAAACAGCAAACTCTGCTATGTTTTTGATTTACTGCAATAGAGTAGGAAAAATAAGTCATAGCAGTGATTAAAGGATGCCTCTCAGCGGCAGAAACATTTGGTTTGCTATAGACACAATTATAGGATGACTTGATCTCTAATTTCTACTTGTAGAACAAAACTTTGATAACAGGCTCTCCAACCCAACAGATAATAAACAAAAAAGATTAAAAGTGAAACTAGTAAAATCTAGATGAGATAAATTGTGTCAGTTTTTAATAGAGAGGAGGGTTTCAAACAATAGAAAACAAATCATGGAATAGTAGTTCATTTTACCCCTTTGGCAACTATAAATTCAGTTTCAGGCTTCCCTAGGAACTAGATGCTGCAAATTAAACATGAAATACATTTTTAAAAAAGGAATAGGGACTATTTCTCACCTGTGTTATACAGGGCATATGACTTGAAGAACTCAAATACCTTTTGGCAACATCAAGAGTTAGCCTATGGCATAAGGTCTTGAGAAACAAGGAATTCCTTGCTTCAATGCTGAATAAAACTAAAACTAAATAAATCCAAAATTTCAAATAATCATCAAATTATTTGCAATAAATGAAGGGCTAGGTATTACAGGTCAAAGCAGAGATGCACTGGCAGGGCTTTATGGGAAGCTTGCCCATTGCCTACTTTCACTAGCACATTAATATTCATTAATTCACTCATTTTTTAAGATGACAATCAAAATTTTAATATGTCAAAATGATGTTCAATTATATTTACTATAAATTTACTGTGGAGAAGAACCACACACTATATGGTTAATGAGCTGAGCAAGTAATTAGGAAGTTTTGTTGAAAGTTTGCTTCTTATTAAATCTCTTTACTTTATTTGACAGGTTTATTTTTACTGGATTTGTCGAGACCCATCAGCATTTGAGTGGTTTGCTGATCTTCTCTTCCATTTAGAAACAAAAATGGCTGAAAAATGGAAAAATGATTTTCTAAGCTATCACATATTTCTTACTGGCTGGGATGAAAGTCAGGTAATAATGAAACTGTTACAAGTCAGAGTTAATGTACCTTGCTTTTCCAGTATGGTAACATATGGAACAAGAACAGCTGAATAAATGATGGATGAAGCAGAGTGAAAAATAACTGTAAATATGAAGATCCTAAGATGTCTGTTTACATCTCACATTTAGGAAAACAGGAATGTAGATATCAAGCCAGGGATTCCTCCAATCCTGCATCTTGTCTTGGGCAAAGATGGTTACCAGGTGTCTCACAGAAAAGCGCAGAGAGCTTTCAGGAGCTCATCAAGGGATATTTTGTCTATGTCTTAGGAACAGTCTTTCATTAGATTCTGTCATTTTTGTGCTGAAATGTTGAGAACTGTCTAAAAAGTGTAGGTTTCATTTACTCTTATTATTTAATACAACTTCTGTTGTAGTAATTCCTATATATATATGCATAAATACATATACATATATACATATACATATACATATACATATACATATACATATACATATACATATACATGTATCCAGTGCATTTTTGTAAAGTACTACACTTTGAAAATTTTGGCAACCAACTCCATGGTCTAATTCATGTTGTTTGAAAAGACATTTTCTCTGATTGACTTTAAATTTGCCATCTCATAATTTCATTGGATCATACCACCTCAGGCACTTAATTCTTAGACTGGGTCAATATTATTCAACCTCTTTAGTCTTTAGCTAAACACAAATGTGTTGATTTTCTTTCTCTCTCTCTCTCTCTTTCCTTTTTAATGGATCACTCAGATCATGCAGTGATAAGTCAGGCACCTGCCAGAAAAACTCTAACAGGGAAGTCTTTGCTCTACTGTTTTATTTCCTGCTGTCTCTGTTGAATGAAGGACTGCCTAGTAGAGATGAAAAAAATACAGATTTCATAGAGCTTTTCCTTTTCTGCCTCTGCTGATACAAAACCCCCATTGTTTCTTTTTGCTTTCTTTAGAGTTTCTGTCAAGTAATGAGGTATGTGCATAAAGCTGTATTCAGAAAAATCCACTCCCATTGTGAAGTATATGGCAGTTATAGAAACTACTGCTCTGCATTAGCAATATCATGGGGCATTACCTAAAACCTGCTCTTAAAGAAGCTATTGGGGAACGTAAAAACCACAAAGCTGCCCTCATCTTTCAACTATCACCTCACTTCCCTCTTGGGCAAATATCAGGCCAGAAGCCAGGTAGGGTGACAATGGTTTTTGACAATGGTGGGTGTTTGTCTGTCTTCACTTGTGTGCCCTGCACTTTTCTGAAGGGACTTCTTCCTCTCTTCAGCCCCATGATGTCTCTCAGTTCCTGTCAGAGGAAGGTTCTTCAGTGGCTATTTCTCCCACTCTGACCCGGGCACTGTGCTCAGTAACATCATCTTCTTCAGATACACACAAAGTTCCCTAATCTTGTAGGACTTTATTTTTAGTAAATTCCTGTTCATCACTCCTCAAAAGTTGAGCTTCTGCACCAGTAATATTTGAATGATATGTTATTTCTCCCCTGGCAAAAAACAAAACAACATTCTCAGGGTTCTCTCCCTGTCTCACCATATAGATGATCAGTGGTCAAGTGAAGTTGAACTCAAGGAGGAAGAAGGGCATTTTAAACCTTCTAGTACACCCTCCTTTTCTGACATGTGTCTACTCCTCAGATATGTTTGTTCAATGCTTTGAGCTCTTTGCAGATTCCTTGTTGGCAACAGATGGTCAAGCAGATAAGGCTTGACAAGGTCTGCCTCTGTTCTGACAAGTCCCTGCAATACCCCTGTGACTCCCAGGCAACCTTAGCACTCTGAGCTATTGCAAAGGCTAATATCAAAAATCCTGGGAAACTTCCACTTAATGAGAACACCCCATCTTATCAATGGGACAATTTTGCTGCAAACAATTAAAAAATTCCACAGTTTTCTACCTCCCCCTCTTACCAAACACTTTAAGGTCTTTCCTAGACTATTCCAAATCCTTCATAGCAATGGCTCAAAGTAACAAGAAGAAGCTTTTAGAAACACGACTTCTTGTGAGAACTTTGCTTGACAGGAATAATTGTGTTGGTAAGGAACATGGAAGACTCATTAGAAGAAGAAATATATAGTATTCCTACAAAATGGATCTAAATTTCAGCAACCACTTCTGCAAAAGATGATTATGATACATAGTCCATGCTAGGGCCTGGGCTAAATGCAAAGTCTATTATTAACTTACTTTCCTCTGTTAATTTCTTGATAGTGGCAGCAATGATGATAGTCTGTAGTGGAAACAAGCCTATTACTCCTACACAGGAGCAGTACAGTTAGGAGTGACAGTGGTTTTTGTTTTTAAATGCACCTGGGAAGTACCCAGACAGCACAGTAATGGGTGCAGTATAGGAGCTGAAGGACAGTAAATGCCCATGAAAATAAGGATTTTTTTCCTGGCACTTGGGAGCTGAGAAACTCACTTGGTTCAGTGCTTCACCTGAGGTGATCCGCTTTCTGTACCTACCTCTTCCTGAGGAGAAAATTCAAAACATTGAGGGTTTTACACAGAGTCACAGAATTGTTAGGGATGGAAGAGACCTCTGGAGATCCTCCAGTCCAACCTCCCCTGCCAAGGCAGGGTCACCTAGAGCAGGTTACACAGGGACTTGCCCAGATGGGCTTTGAATGTCTCCAGAAAGAGACTCCACAACCTCCCTGGGCAGCCTTTTCCCTTAGCTCAAAGAAGTTCATCCTCGTGTTGAGATGAAACTTCCTGTGTTTGAGTTTATAGCCATTGGGCCTCATCCTGCCACTGGACACCACTGAAGATAGTCTGGCACCATCCTCCTGACAGCTGCCTTTGAAAGATTTACATGAATTAATGAGATCCCCTCTCAATCTTCTCCTGACAAGCTCCCACAGTCTCTTCTCATAAGAGAGGTGCTCCAGACTCCTCATCATCTTTGTGGCCCTCCACTGGACCCCTGTTTTTACCCCTGCTGAGCTGGTATATCCACTGGGTTTTCCATCAGCACCAGAATACTCTGGACTTGGCTCTTAGGTACTTTTGGAAAGGCTTTTCACAATTCTAGTATATTGTGAACTTTCAAATACTCATCTCCCCCTCTCCCTCTCCTCTCCCTCTCCTCTCCTCTCCTCTCCTCTCCTCTCCTCTCCTCTCCTCTCCTCTCCTCTCCTCTCCTCTCCTCTCCTCTCCTCTCCTCTCCTCTCCTCTCCTCTCCTCTCCTCTCCTCTCCTCTCCTCTCCTCTCCTCTCCTCTCCTCTCCTCTCCTCTCCTCTCCTCTCCTCTCCTCTCCTCTCCTCTCCTCATTTGTTAATTGCAGAGTGTCCTTTCCATCATTCCATCTTTCCCAGCACTATTGCTGTTGCCTCTCACTTGGAATACAGGTTTTTTACTCTAAAATTATTATCTTGTAAATTTGCCTCTAGGCTACTCACATAGCCCTACATTGTGATGACAAGATGGATGCAATTACTGGTTTGAGACAGAAAACCTGGTATGGAAGGCCAAACTGGGACAATGAGTTCAAGAAACTAGCTGAAAACCATCCTAGGTAAGGCAGGCTGGTTTCTAACCTTGTTAGGTTACTCTTCTCTCAGCATAAACTGTGGGAGGAGGGGAGAGCAAACCTTTCTAAATGACCCTTTTAAAACAATTTCTTCTTTTTTGCTGTGTGGAAAGAAGATTTATGCTTAATGAAGATTTTAATGAAGAAATCTCGGAAAGAGAATGCCAATAAAATCTAATTTTTGGACAAGAAAATCTAATATTTAGAAGTATTTCAATATCCTGGCCTTTGTCCAGATATAATTGAAACACACAATCCAATTACTGTTCTGCACAAAGGACAAAGTAGCATTAATTTCCCTTGAAGATGGTTATTAAAGAGATAAACTGTGATTTTTTTTCTTATGATGTCAAGGATATGTTTGTTCCCCTAACATATTTGGCCGCTCTTGCAAGACTATAGTGTTCTGTTATTAGTTCATCTCTGCTGGCAAAGACAGTTCATTTGAACTTGGTGGATTTGCTAGTGGTCTGAGAAAAGCTTCTTTGTTCCTGAAAGCCTTTGAAGCAAGAATTTGAAATATTTTGTGTTCAGCAGTAGAAAATTCCAGAATCTTTGTGACTTTGTGATTTCTAAACATTTACCTGCTAATGCAAAATAAAGGCTTGCACTTGGAAGACAGAGATACGAAAAGAAAAAGCAGAAAACTTCTTTTAAAAGATGAAAAAGACCCAAGAAAAAGCTGAAAGGGAGGAGATCAAAGAGAATACAGTAAGCTACAAGAATACCATAAAATTGCAAAAATAACAGTAATAGAGAATTCACTTGATGGAGGTCAAAATAAATACAATCAGGAAATATGAAAGATTAAAAGCATAAAAAGGCCAAGAATAGAAAATATGACTTTTGAAAGACCTTTCATAGGGATTCTACTATATAAACAGAGCTTTTAAAGTTATAGTTGAAACATTACTTTTAAACATTAGTTACTTCTGCAACTGTAAGTACAGATGAGATAAAAATGTTTTTCTGCTGCTCAGGGGGGATGTGGGCATTAGCTTTCCCTACTGGATCTTGAGGTAGTTCCATAGAAAGCCAGTCCTAAACTGACAGGAAAATCTCAATTTTTTTTTTTTTTTGTGAACGTATATGTCCATGTTTATGGTTAATGCTGAACCTTTTAAAGAAAACCTTGCATGAAATAAGGATTCCTTATGAGAAAAGAATACACTGATTTTCCTTGCTCTGAGTTACAGAAGATTCAAGAGTCAAACAGAGTTTCCACTGTGTGATGAAACAATCAACTTTTAGGATCTGAATAAATTTTGAGTCCCTGTGCCTAGGTTGACAGAGTTCCCCCTGGCTGCGACAGCGTCTTTTAGCTGATTAGCAGGAATACACCACTTCAGGTTAAACCTGGTGCAAATGAGCACCAGAACAATTTGGGCATGACTTCTGGGGGCTACGGCTTGGGCTCCAGAATCATATCCACAGCCCCTCCTTTGCAGGAACAAACCTTTTTAAACTCATTCTATCACTTGTCACTTCCTCTGCATTTCTGCAGATTGATCCTTCCCCAGTAGCACAGCACATGTGTGAATCTGTGTCTGCATACATGTTTTAAAGCAATATGTGTGGTGTACTTGGAGGCAAACCCTTTGGGCAGTTTCTAGCAGGCTGCTAGGTTACCAGCTCCCTACGTGCTTATGCACATATGAATGCAATTGTTTGTTACATTTCTCACATTCTTATTTTATAAGAAGTACCTATTTACAAATGTTGTTATTAAATCAGCCATTTTAAAATTGTCTGTGGGCAGAAAAGTGTCAGACTAGGCAGCTGGGGGGCTGGGGTGGGGGATGGACAGGAGAAGAAAACTCAGAAGTAACTGAGCATTTTATATAATTTTTTAGGAAAAAATTAACCCAGCTGGAGAAAAAGCACTTAAAATTTTCAGCTCAAGCAGTATGTTTGCCTCTCTGAAAAAGCTATGAAGATCAAAACCAAACAGTTACCATTTAAAACATTTTGTGACCTCTAATATAGCAATCTAATAAATAATGTAATGAGACATAATAAACATGAAAGTATTAAAATTATTATACTCTAACGTAGCAACACTAATTATACAGTACATAACACAAAGTATACAGTAACGCAAGATTTTTCAAATGTATTTCTCAAAAAGCCATTTGAAAAGATGCAAAGCTGAAGGCAGCCAAAAAGCACAATTGTATCCATTTCCCCTGCTACTCTCACGTTTGTTGTTGTTATTGTGATTCCAGCAACAGCATTGGTGTATTCTTCTGTGGACCCAAGGCTCTCTCTAAGATCCTGCAGAAGACATGCAACTCATATTCATCAGTTGATCCAAGAGGAGTTCAGTTTCACTATAACAAAGAGAGTTTTTAGGCTGTACTTCTTAGCTGTATAATAGATATTACCAGACTCTGTATTTTTTTCCCCATCTTCTCCCATCCTCTACTCATTCTGCCGCATTCAGGCCAGATATTAAGAGTTGCAAATTAAAATAGGTGTATTGACTTCAGTAGAAAAATGTCATCTATGGCAGCTAAAGATTTGGGCCCCTTCCTTAGCCTCTTCATTGCTTACTTAATGATGCTGTGAATCCCTCTACACCTGTGTGAAAACACACACAAACCATAACCTTTGAAGAAAAAGGCATGAGTAAAATGGATATTCAGAGCTGTACTTTGCTGTTGTGTAGATTGCAGGCAATACATCCCTGCTGTTTAAATCATGCCCATTGAAAGCATTTCCTTCCCGGTTTTCTGATTTTACACTCCCACTGCACACACATCCATATCCACATTACATTTTGTACCACAGCAACAGTATTTCTATACACCCTGTCAGATTCCAAAGGAGCAAATTTGTATTGCCCTACCAAGCTATGCACCATTTAAATCTGACATTTTCATAGGAATGGTGTCTGTGTATCCCATGGACTAATATGTACTTAGGTTTAATAGGCTGAGGGAACTATGGAAATATTTTCCACTCAGCAAATGGATTTCGTGAGACATGCTGCTGAAACTGTGGGAAAAACTTTCATGACAGAATGACTGAGGTGGGAAGGCACCCCTGGCTTCTACTCCAAACCTGTTGCTCAGAGCTGATTCTGTGAAGAGAAGAGCGACATCAGCATTCTTCCATTCCTCAGGAACCCTCTCCCATCACCATGACTATTCAAAAATAAAGAATGGCAAGTTCCCTCAGCACTTGTGGATGCATCCCATCAGCTCCCAGCTTAAAATATCCCTATCCTGTTTCTCCTTTACTGAGGGTAAGCATGAATTTTTTCAGATCTTCCCATTTGCCTGAGAGGCCAGGGATCTCTGAATGTCAACCTTATCTGTAAGGACTGAAGCAAAACAGGAATTGAGTACCTCTACCTTTCTCCATGGCCTTGGTTGCCAAGTTCCCCACCCCATTCAGCAGCAAAGCAACATTTTCCTGGCCTTCCTTTTACTACTGATGCATGCACAGCAACTCTTCTTCTCTTCCCTCACCAGATTTAACTCCCAATGGGCTTTGCTGACCCCGTCCCTGCACACTCATTGTCCCTATATTCCCTGCATCATCTGCCCTTGCTTCCACCTCTTGTATGCCTCCTTTTGTGCTTCAGTTCTGTCAGGAGGGAATTGTTCAACCATATGGATCTCCTACCATCTTTGGCTTAGTCCACAACAAGAGGGATCATATTTGAACCTGCAGAAGGTGATTCTTGAAAATCCTCCAGTTCCCCTGGACCTCTCTTCTCTCAGGTCCTCTCACAGGACCACACTGCATGGGAAACTTCTAGGCATTGAATTCCTCCTGTGTCCTCTCCATGCCACATGTATTAGTGTACATGCACTTTAGAAAGGCATCCAGTCACGTGAGTTTTCCAAAAGAGGTGTTAGATCTTTCCTCACCCTGCTTTTCTGTAGACACTTTCTAGTTTGTGTGGATACCT
Source organism: Zonotrichia albicollis (assembly GCF_047830755.1). NCBI lineage: Eukaryota > Metazoa > Chordata > Aves > Passeriformes > Passerellidae > Zonotrichia > Zonotrichia albicollis. The sequence continues at coordinate 65,643,608 of NC_133821.1, forward strand.
AGGAGTAGACTCCTTCTGCCCTGTTTTTTTTTGGTTGTGACATCTCTCCTGTTCACATCATCCTGTACACTTTATTTGTTGCTCCAGTCCACCATCTCCTCATTTGATTGTCATCCACTCCCTTCCCATCACACAACATTCCATAAGATACAAAAGGGAGAAAAAATATTTCCCTCTATCTCAGCAGAGAGAGAAAAACCACTCTATATTTGAGTTGGACTGAGGTGTAACAGTTCACTAGGATCACATAATGCATTTATCCAGTCACATGATAAAAATGGGAGATAGGAAACATCCTGTGTATGTCAGCATTTGAATGACAAACTGATGACAACATTACATATGTATCCTTACCCACAGGCAAAAAGTGCCCACTAGAGGGGACATAACTGTATAGACAAAGAAACAGAACAATGAAAATTATGACAGATAATTTGTTTTATATGTCTTCTACTAGGGGATATGGTGTGTGTGTGAACTGAAATTGTTCCACAATATGCAGTTGTATTATTATTGTTAAGTTTAGGGCAATGCATCTTTGTTTTAAAATAGTTGAAGTTTTTTTAAATGCCTGCCTATGTGAAATGATTAATGCAGAGCATACTGTGTTAGCAGTAGAGTGAGGAGAGAATTAGAGCCTCTGCCAGTTCACCTAGAGGCATTTATCTTTTATTTTTTCCCCTGGTGCCCATGCTGAGCCTCAGGGTAAGCTGACACATTTTCTAATATAAATTAAGCTTTTTTTTTTTTTTATGTGTGTTGAAAATCTTGAAGGAAATGAGAAATGTGTGTAGGCACCAATAACAGCTGCCATTGCATGAAAGAAAGAGGTGACAATTTCCTGCAGATTCTGAATGATTGTCTTAATGGGGTTGGATCGGAGGTAACAAGCACAAAGATATTGTGCTGCCAGAAAAACAGGATCTGTTCTCCCCCCAGCCTCATGCAACAAGATGTAACATTTAGCTTCTGGCTCAACATGGCATCTCTTCACTGCTTTGATTTATTCCCACTTTTGCAAATCACTGTGGTATGCTACAGGAGAAGCATTTAGAGCCCTTGTTATAGTTCATTGAGTAGCACTGCTGTTATCACCACCAGAGGAGAATTTCTCTTGCATCAAGACTGAGTGACCTAGAATAAAGGAAAAATAATAATAATTTTTAAAAAAGTGGGGAGGTTTGTTGGACGAGGATGAAACTGCATTTAGGTTGAATGAAAATCCCTTTATTACAAATACAATTTGAATCAAAATGGGAACTAGGAAAATTTGGCTTCCTGCCTTGTTTTGAATAACACTGAGCACACAGCAGCTATGATAATGTGAGTGCATATGTAATGACTCTATTATTATGTTTATATATGGAAACATCATTCACTGTCAGGGAAAATGAAAGATATCTTCATGGATTTGTCCATTCAGCTGCTTCAGCAGGAAGTGTTCAGCACTGTGTAGGAAAATATTATTAAATAAAATATAGTCATAACAGCACAGACTCACCACATCCTGTGACAGAAAACTAATCATAGACAAGGATCATAAATATACAGATTAATTACTTTGGCTCTTACAATAAAAAGAGTGCTATTATAATGATTGAAGTTTTGTTATGATAATTTAAGTTTATTCACTAGGAATCGTAAATTGAAATACATGGGCTTATACATTCTGGCTTTCCCCCCTCTCCCCCTTCTCCTAAGTTGTATGTAGTAGAAACTATTTTAGTAAATTTGTTCCTTAGTTTACACTAAAATATTGAAGAGAAACTGCCACTCTTAACAGAAAATCCATCATAGGATGTCTGTGCCATATCAACACTATTACAAGGACTCTCCTGCTTCTTTCCTGCTTTTAGGTATAATCAAATGGCTTAGTGGAAATACCGTTAACTGCAAAAAAAGTGACAAACTTTTCAAAGGTTTGAGTGCTTCTGATTAGCAGGAGATTTTATAAGAACTGCCTTAAAGGCAGCTTAGTTGCCTTCAGAAAAGCAATAAACTAAATTATATGGTAGATTTATAATCTCAAACTGGTTAACAATTTCAGTGATTTTTTTTTTCTTGATGGAAAATTACCTGAATTTCTTCAGCAACAGAGAAAAGAAAAAGAAAAAAGTGACAATGCTTCCACCCAGCTCACTGTATAAATACAAAAAGCTAAAATGAAACATGCATAGTCAACCAAGTTAGGAAGAATGCAAACCTTTGAGGGTCAAAGCAGCATAGCAGGTGATGGACTGGAAGGTGCAATACCTCATTGCATCTCCTGACACTTCTCGGGCAATCACATACCATGCATGAAGTCACCTTGGTGACCACAAACAAAGTGGAGGGCACCCTACCAAGGACTGGCTGTTCTAACCCTTCCATCTGCTGTAACCTGGCTCAGTTGAGGCTCTCCCACCTCAGTCACATCCTCTATTCTGCAGCAACAGCTCTGACTCCTCCTGTGTGATCACTTAATTTTCTGAGAAATTCTGCATTTCTGCAAAATAAAACTGGGTGTCCATTTCATTAAAGCTGCAGCCACATTTTTCAAGAATGTCTACTTACATGTTACTGAATATGTTCAAATGAGAGTGGGCTGATGATTTGCATTTTAAAACTCTAACCAGATAGGTCTATTAAACAGGAGTCTACTTGTCCTTCAACAAGTTATATCTTGCAGTGAAAAATAATCTCAATTACACAATGGGTCTTAATATATGGGAACAAATGTGCTAGTTGACATGGAAACACACTTTTTCTCAAAAGCAAGAAAGGACAAAAAAAGCTTAAACTCTTTAAAAGATATATTAGCATCCTTTCAGAATACACAGAAGGAAACAAAAGTTGTATAGTATAATGAACCACTCAAACCAGCATATTTTTTCAAAGGCTATCTGCTTCAAATATTTGCATCTATTATCTCTAAACAATAATGACTTCTAACATGGTAAGACATTTGTATTCATTGAGGATAAAAGCCCTGAGCCTGCCAATACTTACACATGTGCTTTACTAACTTCAAACAATCTTTTTACTATCCTAGAGGACTAAATATGGTTTCCTTTGAAGCTCATGCACGGAGGACTGATGTCAGGCTCAAGGCTGGGTCCTGAAGGCTGATCTCTATTATTCAGCTATTGCACTACCAGACTGTCTTGATACTTGTCTAGAGACCAATTCTCTGCTACAGTAATTCTGAATATGAAAGATAACTTACAATCATGCTCACCTTAAGGTACACAGATAAGATTGCACTTATACACTCTAATAAGAGGCCTAGCTTCTAATGGTCTTGCAGCTTTTATTAAGCAAAAAATAAAAAAAAAAAAAGTGGGCTTGGGGAGAGAGCTTTTATCTTCTTTTATTTTGGCCAAACGATGAATATGCAGATCTGAACATTTTATTCTGTGGATATATGCAAATAAGGAGGAGAGAGGGCAAATAAGAGCTTGTCCTCTCAGACAAAATTCCTGGTCTTCAGCGTACTGCAGACCATTCCCCAGTATCACTGCCTTAAATGCTGAACCTCCTGTGCCCTTGCTTGAGACAGGTTCTTTGCACAAAAGCTACATTTTTCCTCCTGCTGCTGTCTAAGGCTGCAGAAACCTTCACAGAAATCATTACTGTCAAAAACCTGAACTAAATGGGGCTTTGTGAGCAAAGATAAGGATGTGTGCCCAAGCCGAAGCTAACGCACAGTAGTTGCAGCATGGATGCACACAGGAAATTTGCAGATACCTATCTGCTTTAGATATCACACACACAATTCCCTCTTACTGTAACAAGCACAATGCATTTGTTATCATGTTTCTAGGAATTCACCAAGGTTAAAAAAATGAAAGACAAATTCAAAAGGTCTCAGGCACATAATCAACCTGCAACATATCACACACATTAATTATACATTACCATACAATTACATTTAGATAAAAATGTTTAAATTTAAGAATGGCCGCTATTTTCTCATTAATATTAGCAAAGCATCCATGTAATTTTCTGAGATTTTGTGCTGCTAAGAAAATTCAGAGGGCTATGCAGAATGCATACCAATGCAGAGTTAGCCATTTAAGATCACTCTTTTTTAGATTCCTTACCACACTGGCAAGAGGAAGATAGTTAAGAGGCACAGTTGGACAACTTTGAATTTAGTATCAAAGCTTTGAGGACTAAACAAACAAATGTATGCTGTGATACTGGTCAACACTGAAGTTACTTCAAATACAAATCATGGGGAGAACAGACAGATTAGACTGAACTGGACTTTGTGTAATACAAATATGCCGAAGTACAATTTCTCTGACAGGAATGTACATCAACTATCTTATTATGTGTTTGGCATTACAAAGATGTATCTATAGTAAGAAACATCAAGCATAATAACAAATGCTGGCCACCCAACATCTATCTAAGCAAGTCCATCATCCTTCTATAACACTGTGCTTTCATAAAGGAGTCTGAAAATGCTTTAAAAATGGTCTGCTGCTGGGAGGTGCTGAATTGAAAATGCTTTTAGCAAAACTAAAAGAAACTGTATCTGCTCAGCATTCTGCAGAATCAAATTTGGAGTCCAGACATCAAAATTAACCAGAGCTTTCACCAGAATGAGGACAGTAGAATTTGGATGTTAGTCAATACCAGTGCTGAATGATATATTGCAAATATTGAACACTGAACTTCAAGGGAAAAAAAAATTCTAAACCATCTGACTTGTTTATAATAAAGTAGCCATTGCTTTGTTACATGCTGATTGTTGTACTGCTATACATATAGATAGCCATGAATAAAGTCTAAGTGGAGTTCAAAATGCTTTGAATGTACGTTTTCTCACAATGTCATTGCTAGGTGGAAAATTTATTACTTCCAGTTTTAGTTGAGGAACTGAGTCACAGAAATGCTAAGTGGTTTGCCTCAAGCTCTCAAAAGAATGTCAGGACAAGGACTAAATAGGCTTTCAGGACAAAGACCATAGCTTGAACTGTTACAGCAATCTCCCTCTCCTATAGACTGTATTACATATATTTGACATGACCCTTAAAAATATCTGTGAGCTTTCTGAATGAACACAAAACTGATTTGAATTATTTTCTGTTCTATTGTTATTTGAGCAGCATGATTTGAAAGGCAGGTGCTTTGATTCTCAGACCAGTATGATTCACACTTACTTACTACTAGTATTCTATCTGTGATGTAACACATGCACTTGAAAAGTAGATCCTCTGGCAGATAATGAATGATTTCTGTGTTAAAATAGGAGATCTAAACCAAACAAACAGAAATATTTATTAGAAAAGAAACAAGGTGTGGGGTTATTACTAAGAAATATTATTAAATATCTGAACACAGATTTTGATGCTGGACTCAAGCCTGATCCTACTCTGAGCAAAGAACACAGGAAAATGCTTGTTGCCTCCCATAAGAGGGTCCAGCTAAATACCAGACAGCACAGCATTGTACTGCCAGGAAAGCCAAAATTTCATTTTCAGTTAGGGCAGATCAGAAAATTTTCAATTATTAAACCTCTTCTTTAAACAATTCCTGTCAAGAATATACAATAAAAACAATAAAGCTAGGTAAATAAGCAACATTCTGCTTCAGCTTCCTGGGATGCACTCATTGTCTCTACGACCATTTCGAGGCAACACCACATTTGTTTGCTTTCTGATTTCTGTCACCTTGCCTGTACTTCAAAAATTTTCTAAGATTGCAAAGGGGCATCCAGTTATTTCTTATGAAAATCCTCTATTAACAGCTTAAAACAAATTCTAACATAACCAGATATGAAGTCTTCATGGTGACTCTTCATCACTTCACTTATTGGCTCCATAGTCACCAAGACTAATGTTTTTCGTTATTGCCCAACTTAAAGGTATATTAAATCTGTGTCTGCAATAATACTATCTACAAGAGTAAATTCATTCCTTCTCATTCTATTCTCTAGTATTTTCTATTATATTGATACTAGGGAAGGAAGGATTTAGAACACTTCACCCTCTGCAGAACTAATCAGAAAACATGAACACTTGCAGTTGTGATGGGAAGAACAGAACAGAAGGCATTTTATTATGCTGACTTCATCCTTTTTCTTTTGATTGGTGTTAACTAGCATACAAAGATTCAAGGCTCATCAGAATAAAGGGATCTATGCATTTTCAAAATTTGCTTTTAATAAAATAAATTTGAGGGGGGGAATGTCATTCATACCTTACATAGTAAGTTCAACTCAACTAGCTGCCACAAAGCACTGGAGCATACTGTTAAGATGAGGAATGAAAACTATTCTAAAAGACAATATCAGTCTAGAAATTCAGTCATTGAAAGCCTGCTTCATGAACTGAAGCTAATTAATGCTTGCATGTAGGGTTGAACCCAAACCATCAGAATTATAGCAGCTCCACAGCTGAATTACTTTTTTAGTATGCTGCCACTTAAAATTCCACCCAGTCACTTTAAAAGGATGGAGCACATGATTAAACTGTGATATGGAAAGGGAAAAAATGAACAATTAAAGTAAAAATCTCCCTAAACCCAGAGATTACCTAAGATATTTAAATACAGAATGACTTTATATTGCAAAAGCTCTTTCTGCAAAAAACATCCTTTAATTATCTTCACAGAGTTACTCCTTGTACATCCCTGCTTAGAGGATCTAGAAAAGGTATTTTTGTCAGCTCAGTCTTACATAGCTGCTTCAGTAAAGGACTTGAATATCCAAGTATCAAAGTCCAACGACAGCACTGACAGTGTGAACTATGCCATTTTTTAAAGCAGAATGATTTTTGTGTGCAGAAGAATTTAAATATGAAAATATTAAAATAAAAACCAAAGCTAGACTAGGCAGACCCCTTCACCTTAGGAGCAGGAAAAAGCATAGACCATTATAATAACTACGAATCTACAGTATTTGCAAGATATTTTCACATTTAGCAAAATTACTTTAACTTGGGATATTGTCCATGACCATGATTTCACAAGCCTTTATGTTTCGTTTGCATTCCTCGATGCTCTTGTTTGGATACATTGCTTTGTGAAATAGGCAAGAGTAAGATTTCAGTGTGTGTTTAGGCTGGGAGAAGATGATCAGATGAATATGGCTATAAAACCCACATCTGCTAATGTCTCTAAATGACGCTACAGCTGCTGAAAATCATAACATTTAGTTGTCTAGGTTATCAACTACATCAAAATTATATTTAGAACTGGATTTTTCATCAAATGCATGGGATCATCAAAGGTAACATTTCAAAAGGAATTGAGTTAAGAGACTAAATCACATTGACTTTCAATGTGAAGCAGGCATCCATGTGACATAAATATGTGACACATATAGATTAGTATTTTCAATACTAAGCCATGTCAAAGGCATGAGGGCTTTTGCAGTGTTGGGAACCAGCACACTGTAATTGTGAAGATGTCAAAGGAAAGGGAGTGCAAAAGGGGGCACAGCATTTCTAGAGACCACTGTTCATTGAAGCATAGCTCTTCATTCTACCAGGAGTGGCTGGAAGTCTTACTCAGGCTGCCTTGTGGGATTATTGTCCTCTTCCTGATGTTATTTGTTGTGATATGCAAACTGAGCCAGCTTAAGAGATTCAAACCAGCATGGCTTTGGCAATCCTCTGTCATAGTCAGAAGAGATGACGATCAGTCCCTTAGTGGAGCAAACATGGACAACAAGGCCTTGCTCAATAGCAAAATGGGTGGTAGGGCAATATAAGCTGCAGGAGGCTGTAAAGTAGGTGGAGGCCCTAGTAATAACTCTTTTTCAGGTATGTCACACAAAGAGAGGGAGTATTAACATGGCAGCAGCTCCTTTACAGATGTTTTAGAGTGATCTCTGAGGCCCATAAATGTCCCAGATGTGAATGAGTTGTTTTTGTGCACAGCACAGGGCATAGAGGTGCCATGCCTGGCTGTAGAAAAGTGATTGCAGATGTCTATTGGTAATTTAAGCAGGGAACATTCTTTTCAGACTCATATTCAGGACAACATCAACACTGCAGCTCAGGAGTTTGTACAGCTCACTCAGAAATGTGTTCCCCTGATGAATCATTGATTTTGAAATAGCTTTCTATCTGTCATCACACAAAGGAAAGTTTTGTTTCTGGCAATGTCTTTAGCTCTGGAAAAATTACGTAACATGTAGAAAACTGATAGGAATTTTGAGTTGGGCTTCAGGACAGTTAAAGCAGTCAAAAGCCTAAGGTCTTGAGCTCTTCAGTTTGTCAACCCCTCTTGAACTTCTAGGCTGCCCCTCCTTCTGAATCAATTTTCTCTGTCCATACACACTGGGAATCATGGTAGACAATGAAAGTGATTTAGGAGAGGTGACCACCTTGGCAGAAGGAAGAGGTCCTTAATTTCACTGTGAGCAGTCAAAAACTAATGTCTATGGATCCTCATGTTGATCACCAGTAGCTGCATCTCAAAGGTTGATAGCTTTTAGAACTACAGTGGAAATACACAGGTATAAGACAAGTTGGAACCCCCAAAGCTGAGTAACAGACCCAAGGCAGGTTTATTGGATGCAGCTGTGGATCCCACCATGCAGCCAAAGAGCCACTGATACTGAAGCCAGATAAGGTGATGGTGGTAAAGGCTGTCACCCTGCTGCACATAGGCTTAGACTTGAGAAAATCTACCTAGAGCCTCTCTGTTATGGATCAATAATCAAGTTATGTGCATGTGCAGCTACCTAGAAGAAAATGTATCTTCCTCCTACCAGTTCAAAACAATGAAAATCGTGTCCAGAATGGAAGACAGTGGTGTATGTTGGAAGAGTCTTCAGGTTGGCTTGGAAACCACCTGTGCTTCTAGGGCAGGCAAAATTCCAAGAGCTTAGTTCACATTGCTTAGTTCACTCTACAGATGACCAGCAAACCAGATACCAGCTTATTCTCTATTGGATCTCCAGTAAAAGGCAGATGTCCTGAGAATTGCACAGAATGAAGTGATCAGAACTTCCAAACACCAGATCTTGACTCAATTAAAACATGACCATTCAATTGAAATACCCTCTGGGGCAGCATCTGGCAGAGCAGGTTGAGGAAGGCGATCCATCCACCTCTACTCAGCACCTGTGAGACACATCTGGAGTGGTGGGTCCAGGTTTGTGCTACTCAAAATGAGGCAGATACAGACTCACCAGACTGAATCCAGCACAGGGCCACTAAATAATTATTGATCTGGAGCATGAGAGAACAGGCCAAAAGAGCCTGGAGAAGAAAAGGCTCAGAGGGACCTTACCAGTGAATTTAGTACCTGATGAGAGGAAATGAAGAAAATGAGATCCAGACTCTTCTCAGCAGTTCCTAGTCACGGGACAAGAGGAAATGCACACAAACTGAAATACACATCTAGATTATCTCAACAGCTTCCTTCCAACCAAAATGATTCTGTGATACTATAAAGACACTGCTGTATTTCCTCTTTGCGATTTTACAAGTCTCAGGGCCATTTATGTAAGTTTTTGCCTTTTCGTTATTCTACATAAAGCAGCACTAGGGAATACTGTACCTGCAGAGAAAAAAACAGGGACGAAAAGTAAAAATGTAATCTGATTTACACTCAGGCTGGAGCCTTTGCCAATAACCTCCATCCTACACAGTATTCTCAATGGTGATGTAATTCAGTGTTGAGCTACTTACCAAAAATAAGATTTTTGCTTTCTGATGAAAAACAACACTCTAGTGTCAGTAATTGTCATGTCTCATTTAAGATACCAAGGTCACTGTAGAAGCTGGAAATGTCATTTGTTTAGTGGGGAAATGGGGCCATGATAATCTATAGCAATTCTGAAAAACAAGGAAGATGTGTTAAATTCAAGGTTGTGCTGTCCAAACTAACCTTAGCAATTCAAATATGGGTCTCGGCAGAGGTCCTACATGACTCCTCAGAGAAAGCCTATTGTAGATCTCAAAGAGGAAGCTTGTGTACCTCCTCTCAAAGAGGAAATGACTGGCTAAGGATAAGACATTGTCAGATGTGCTTATAATAACCATGTCGGCTGAGTGCCCTTCTAACTATATGAATTAACTCACTCATACAGTGCCTAGGAGTAAGAAAACACTTTGTGAGGTAGTTATCAAAGACAACCAAGAAACAGTTGCAGAATATATATTTATTTAAGACATTTGAAAAGTACCGATTGTTTTAGCTTGTAATATCTGCATTTTGTACTGATTACTAGAAGGGTACTAAAAAATGAAGTAGCTAAATTTGACCCACTCTGACCCACTTGGACTCATAAAATGCAAGAGACATGGAGAACAGTAATTTAAAAATACAGTCTGGAGTTAATGAATGGATATTGGCAAGCTCTATTGTTCCTGAAAAATAAAAGTTACATTAAATGCCTTTCTAGCCTCTAAATCAGCTGTATCTGTTTCACATCCTGCTGCTACAACTAGATGGAACTTGCAGATGACATATTTTGATATTATTGATATTCAGACATATATCTTGATACACCACCTTGCAAACTGAGTCCTTGCACAGAGATCTCAAGTCTCTAAGGACTTCTTCTCCAGCAGCGTCTCATACTTGACGGCAGGTTTCAGCAATATCTACAAAGGTATTTAGACCCTGTGCAGCCTAGTTACTGTGAGTTTAATCAAAAGTAATCTCCATTCTCTCATACCAAATATAAACCACTTATCTTCACCCCAAAGTCTCCTGATGTCCTATTTCCACTCTTCTTATGATGTCTTTGTTCACTACAGTGATGCTACAAGTCAGTGAGCTACTGACCCAGGTAAAACCATGTTCTTGACTCCTGCTGATTTTAATTCCTGTTCAAGGTCTTTTATTTGACAACAAAACCAAAGTTTCCAAGGTACTTAGAGCAATAAACCTTCAGTCTTGGCTGGATCTTCTCCAATACACAGCTGTCCTTCCAAATCACAGCCAGATCCAAGCTTTCACATGCTCCTCATTTTTTACAATTTTACAGCTTCAGTCCTAGTAAACTCCTCCTTTCCTTCAAACACTTTCCAAATTCTTTCTGCTATCAAATATATGGAGTCTTTTGCAAGTGCTTTCCAATCTCAATTTGCTTTACTCTTAGCAGATAGGGGAACAAGAGCTAAAGATTTCAGTGTGTGGAACCTCTGTGTCCAGAATGAGGCCTGGGTGGCCTGGACAAAAACCTCCTTAATTATTTTTCTTAGCAATACTTTTTTCTGATCACTGTGATAATCAGATTATCATTATCGTCTTGGACATCTAATTGGGCTTTATCTCCAACCTTTGTTTTGCAGATCTGTCTCCCCAAAATCTCTAGGTTACTTTTTCATGAATACAGCTAAAATTTTCACCCAATTCTCAACTCTTCATATTTTGCAAAATTAAACCTTCCCTCTAGCTTTTATAAATGCCTATTTGCACCACTCGTAATATACATCCTTCAAGACATATCTCCCTCCCTCTTGCTTTGGCCTAATCCCTCCCCTCTTTACATCTTCCACTGCTTCACCTTTTATATTGCAACATATGCCACAAACTCACATTCACTTGCCTCTGTACAAATATTTCTGAGGCTGCCTCCTGGAAACTTAGTTATTATGAGAGGCCACGGTTCATGAGAGCAGCCCAGGTTTCAAAGAAGCACCTTGATGTTCCTTCCCCTCTGCCCTCCCTGTAAACATCAGCAGAGTTCTGTCACTGTACCCTTCTTTTGTGATTCTATAGGAAAAAAGCTGCCTTCCTGAGACCACAGCTTGTCATGCTGACCAGTGCTACCTCCGCACCTTCTTATTCTTTTAATCTGTCAGCATCCACTTCCACCTATTCTTTTGGATTCACATGGCAAGGTTTCCCTGACAGAGGTCACATCTTCTGCTGTGCTAGTAAAATTTCTGATGTGCCAGAGTTCAGTTGGGGCCTTTTGGGTGTAACTACAATACAAAAAATCCATTCTAAGCTTTGAATACAACATTGAATAGTATCTATTTAATACACAGGGCTAAACAGATGCATTCATTAGCGCTCCAAGAAGAGCTGTGGTTCCAAATAAATTTCAAACAAGAATTCCACAAGGGAAGAGCCAGAAAGAAATCCATCTTAATCCACCTTCACTTTTAGATCTCAGTATGACAGAATGTATCTGGAAGTGGGCAGTCCACTGCTGCATTTTGAAGATGTTAGAATATTTTGGTTTAAAATCAAATCAAGCTAACAAGACATAAAAGAATTAAAGAGTACTCACACCTTTTAGGAATCAGTGCTGTCACCACAACTTTAACAGAACTGCAGCAATTTATGCCAGGTAAAGCCTCAGAAAAACATATTTATTTAAAAACCTCACATTATTGATTAGGGGAGCAATGTCTTGCCAATGATTTTTTTATTTCTGTTTAGCGCTTCTCTTAGTCTGGACAGAGAAATCATTGCAGCTAGCTTTAACCTCCCATACTCAGTACTACAGCAGTGGTGGGTGTCTGTCCCCTCAGAAATGCATGATCAGAATGCTGTGGTTGTTACAGCACCCTAATGACAGAAACAGGTTATGGCTCAAACAGACGTGCTATGTTTTGTTTTGCCAGCTGCGTTAGATGTAAAAAGCTGACTTAAAATCTGTTAATTGTCTTATTTTAAAAACAGATTTTTTAATCAGTTTCTTCACCCTTTTCTTAGAAATATACAAATTCTGACACTGACTTCTTAGGAGCTTGCAACTATGATTAACAACCTACCCTTATACGTGGTATATTCAGCAGACCTGAACTTCCATGTTTTACTGCTTGGATTTTGCTTACTGAATCTTCCTTTCTTGCTTACTGTGTCTATCATTGACCTTCTGCTTTTTATTTCCTCTAGGCAGAATATATGGCATTCGTATTCTGGCAGCCTGACTCAACATGAGGACATTCAGTCGAGTCAGTAAACTTTTCGGTCCATGCTAAAGACACAGCAGCTCACTTGCCGTGGAACAAGAGTGGCACCCAGTGGTCACAGAGCTTGGCTCAACATTCATGTCCCGAAGTTGCTGCCTTCTGCATTTTATAAATCCCCTTCCCACATACTGAAGACAGAAATCCTTTCATGCTCGAGCTCCCAGACCCAAATCCCACCTCTAGACTTGAAAGACAGAAACTAGAGAACTGAGGCTGAAAGCTTTCCTCTCTGTCATCTTTTTTCATGTCACATTTTCTGGGTCCATAAACAATCTACCACAGCTATGCGTCCCCTACAAAGGGTATTGCTTATTTCTGAGGGATCAGGCAGCAACTGACTTGCCTGACACAAGCAAGGAAGACGAGGAGTTCAAGGACCTCATCTAATTCTAACGCATTGTTCAGTGGTCCAGATGAGGTAAACATATGTTTTTAAACTGTCCTACAAAGCACCTGTGTGGCAGCAGGAAAGGAAAATGAAGGGACATAGCCTGTTTTGTGATCTCCCTCATGGGAGACATACAATGCTCTGTGCCGCTCCTAGTCCATGGTGGGGTTTAAGACCATAAATTAACTATTGCAAAGGAGGCACAGCTGGCAATGCCACAGTGGTGTGGCAATGAATAGTTAGTTACCTGTGTGCTCCTCAAAGATTTAGGTAATTTTGTACTTATTTTTTACAATCAGAGTACAAAAATCTGGGTTCCAATTGAAGTGGTATGTTTTATTTTTAATGAATATATTTGTGGGAGCTGTTGCAAGTGACAAAGCTTTCCATATTTTTAACCTGGGGATACTTAATGCTTAAAACTGGAACATCAGAGTGCCTAATTAGGATTGAAACAACTATTATCCTCAACAGAACATTCTCCAATGCAGACACTTGGATGCTGGGTGAATAAGACCAAGCTCACTGAAATGCCGATGTTTCACTATGCTTTAAAATTCCCGATGATAAATGGAAGAAAAGTGCAGCTGCTGTTAGTACCGAGTGTGTGGTTTTGTTTTTCAGTCCTACTTGCAAGTGTGAAAAACCCCATTTCTACAGAAGCCAGCAGATAATGTAAATGAGAGCAGTCTTGATTCTCATAATTCCTGACATTCCTCAAATTTTAACCCAAATTTTGCATTAACTGGTATTTCGTATAAATGCCCCAGCACCTAAAATGGCATGATCAAGTGGAAGTCAAAATTGTCAAGTAAAAATAAACTTTCTAGTGTGGAGAGCCTTAAAATGTGACCTGCATTGATTAAGTGGCTCACAAATAAAAAGGCACATAAGAAGAATTGAGCAGTAAAAGAAAATCTAATACTTTAAAATAAATATAATGATTTTTAGCCATCTGCTATGACATTACTGAAAGCCATGGATCTTTGTACTTCCTGAGTTATGTTAGGAAAGAACCCAGCAGTCTGGACAGAAATTTCTGCCAGATTTTTTGTTAATGTGAAGTCTTTTTTCTTTGAGTGTTTAGGTTTTGCTACACAACATTATTGAAATGGTAACAAGAAAAACACTGTTCCTGGTCAAAATGTGGCGTGACAAACCCACAGTGGTAGACTGACACAAGTAAGAAAATTTCCCCCACCAACAGAATTACTTGGCTCTACCAGAAAAAATAGCTGAAGTAATATTCAGGTTTATTTCACATTGAGTATAAATACTGAAGTGAGCAAAACATTTGGCTCAAACCAGAGTCTCTAAAATATATCGCCCCCACTGTCAAAGGGCAAGAAAATATATTACAGAGCCAGTACAGAATTAATACTGAAGAGGTTTCATAATAGTTTGCACTTTTTTTGTAGGTCATGGCATCTAAAATTCCTTTGACTACACAAAGGTACATCTCTGTGCTGTTATAGTCCCTAAACTTCTTCCCATTTGCTAATTTATTTTCTTCAATATTTTATTTGGTCTTCCTGAGAGAGTGCAGTCACTGTGATTGTTTGTACAGTGCCTGGTGCAATGGGCTCCTATCATCTATTTAGGATCCTTATGAGGTAGTGTAACAGAAAAAATAAACATTTTATTTTAGCAAACAATAGAAAATAGTATCTTTGAGAGCAAGCTGAAGAATAGAGGCCTTGTGGTATGAAAATACTTCCAGCAGGATGAAAAAGACAAGATTTGCTTTCTCTAACCCCTTTTGGGTGTTACATTTCCTTATCATTTTACAATGTAATCTGGGCATTTACATCTTGTTATCTTATTTACCTTAACTTGATGCAAAACAACTGTCAAATAGATTTTTCTGCCTCAGAATTGATAGGAGTGTGGCATTTCAAGAGCATAGTGTGGATCCTGTTTTTCTCAACAAGATGCCATAATGTAAAACTAGTAACAATATTGCCAAGCAACAAAACATTTAGCCCAGTAAGACTGTATTTCCTTTTAGAGGGAGTTATTTTTAAACTGTAAAAACCTGAATATAGGACCATTAAATAATGAGTATCTACAAATGAGCTCAGCAAGTCTGTAAAATTACCTTCCTGGCACTGGTGAACATGCTTTTTCATCACTGCGGACACAGCTTTGGTTTCAACCCTTGCAATGCGGGCAGGTGAACCTGAACCGAAGCTGTAGCCAAGAGAAGAACTCCAGCTGATCCCATGATGGTGTCTCTGCAAAACTGATCTCAGAACCCAGCCCTGAGCTTCTTCAGATGCTCACTTTAGCTTTCTCTGGCATCCACCTATTCTGTGGAATATGTGCTGACTGTTTCATTGGCTTCAAAATTAGTAGGCTCTGCATGTAAGGTTAAGACACAATTGAATGATGAAATAAGCAGATGGTGGATTCCTGCCATTCCCAAAAGAAAACATTTCTCCAGCACTCCAAAATTCTGCATTATTTTGTTTATGATTTTTTTCCAACTGCTTCACCCTTGTTGAATGAAAGAAGAGAGATAAAGAACTTCTCTAGGAGATTCTTGGGCCAGGTTCCAGTATAAAAATGGAGTTGTCCAAAGTCTGGGAGATCATTAAGGTTTCATTATTGCTATTTATACAAGTGCTCTCCATATTCCATCCTCTTTCTGCATATTTAGGGACTGCCTTGATTGTGGTGCTCATAATCCCTTATTGTTACATGAGTACCTTTGTGGTAAGCAACCAGAAATATCTTCCAGGGACAACTCCAGCACATCAAAGGACAAAGAGACTGGAGAGTCCCAGGGCGGGTGGCAGGCATTCACAGGAATGGAAAAATTCCTTCCAGCTTCCTTCTCTCACATCTTTTTTGTGAACTTTGTTAGGACCACAACAAGGACGTTCTCCTCCTGCAGGCTTTACCTAACTTGCATGAAAGGGCTGTAATAAGCAGAATAAACAGATGAAAGCTTGGAAGGCTCACTTTTCCTCTTGCAGAATATGCAAGACTTAGTTGGAGACAGCTTCTAGAAATGACCAGTTGTTATAGTTTAAAACTAGCTGGAAATTAAGCTCCAATCAGCCATTTACACTGCCCCCACCCTCTTCCAATAAGAAAGGGACAAAAGGCAGAGATTATTATTTGAGATAATAATTTTCTGGAAAAACAGCAATTAAATACAGACAACAAATCATAACAGCAGTAATACTAATAACAACAGCGTATAAACAAGGATGGATTGCACACAAAAAATTCCTTGCAGAAGTCTGACTGATCCAATGTTATGATGGTCCACAACATGGTCTGAAAACATTTCAGCCTTAAACTGCAATTTTTATTTTAGCAAACAATTTTTCTACCAAAAAGTTTCCACAGGTAAAAGTATTAGCAAGGATTACTGGATTTCATTCAGCAATTTTACATCTATTATTGTTTGTTATTACAGTAAGAGTTATGACCACATGTAATAAACTAGAAACTTTAATGCAAGTGCATCTAATCAAGAAAAAGTGTTTACTTTTAACTATGTCAGAACAATATTTGTATACAAATACTGAGGAGATTTGAGGTTGAGAGATGAAACAGTTCAGCCTTGGTGGCAATCAAGTACAAAATGCATTATTAAAAAATTTTTCTGACATGACTTTTTTACATAGAGAAAAACTTAGATTGGCATCTTTTTTTGCTTGAGAGCTAAAACAGCCTGGATGCCTCAGCTGGTCATAAAATTGATTGATCCCATGCCATTTTCATACTTGCTTCTCCGGAGATGCAGCCCATATTCTTTCAAATTTATTCGGATTTTAAGCAGAAAAATCACCCTTTTACCAATTTCTTGTAAAGCCCCTTTGGAACTGAGCTACTATCATAGGGCTAGTAGCAAATATAATTTGAAATCCTACATTTTCATCAACAGGTGGAGCTTACATTTTATATTCAATTTATAATGACTTTAAATTCAAATAATATGTATTAAAAATTATACTTTATGCCTCACAGACTCGAAACTTTAGTATTTCAGATAAGACTAGGAGCTTGAGCGTTTATGCCAATATTCCACTGCATGCAAATAAACCCTAGGCCAGGTCCTCTTCTTACTGACACCAGTTGCAAAGTTCCCTATATTTTCAATGACTGAGTAATTAGATCCATTTTCACTTCTTTGTAAATGTGGCTCCTTCTATTATATTCTTTCTCCTATCAACACCACCTTTTCCCAGTTCTTCATACATGCATTGGTTTCCATCTCACACACATAGGTTTCCAACATAATAAACTTTATTGATCTCAAAACTGAACCCACAGCTGTAAAGAGATATTGATGCAAATATTGTGTTTCAGCCTTCTTCCATTTACTTCTTCAGAGGACAACACTAATATACATTACAGTATCTGCTGTTAACAGGAGTAGGCCATTGGTGGTAGAAGCTATGCCTAATGTAGAAAACTATTTAGAATTACTCCCATTATTTCTCCTGAGTGAGAACTTATGTTTTGCAAGTCCTTTGACGTCCCTATTTCTTTACATCTACCTAGTAATATCCTTTATTACCTCTGGCTTTTTAATAAAGTCTTGCTTCCAGCAAATATCTTCTTAACATTGTTGGACTCATAATAACTTGGAACACTACAGGCAAAACTGAAAAAGAGCCTTAAAATAAAATACTTATTTAAAAGTGCTGTGGAGAAGAGAACTTCCTTAATCCACCGTGACAGAAGATATTGCAGAAATGCTCTGCCAAAATGGCTTTTGGTGGGACCAGTGTATCTCAGGACGAACAAAACAAGAAAACGCCCGAAGAATACATTCCTACATATAAATACACCTGCAATATATGCAATATATTAGCACACGCACTTACATAATGTAATTGCGCATACGAACACTATTATTAAAGGCGCTTCTCCATTGCTAATTTCCTACTCCCCCACAGCGCCCAGCCCCGCCCCCAGCTCCCACCGCGCATGCGCAGCCGGGAGGCGCGCAGGGCCTCGTCTCGCCCGCGCACAGCCAGGTAAGGCCATGTAAGCCAGGGACAGCCGCATGCGCAGCGCCGCGGCTCTTTCTCTTCCGGGTTGGCGCTCGCTGCGCCCCGTGAGAAGCGGCGGCGCTGCCGCGACACTGCTCCGAGCGTCCCTTTCCGCAGCGGGAGCGGGGGAGAGAGAAAGCTCATGTGGCGGTGGCGGGGCGCTCCCGATCCGGCCCAGCCCGGTGCGTGCGGTGGCAGGACGCGCGGCCCCGCCCCAGCCGCGCTGACGGCGTGTGCGCCTGCGCAGTGGGGCGGCGCCGCAAGGAGCAGGCGCGGGCGGCAGGCGGGGCCGTTCCGGCCTTTATTAGGGACACGTGAATTTAACACGTTGTGTGTTTATACGGTGCTGTTGGGTCATTCTGCTTACTGACGCTTCTCTAAAGTAGTGAAAGATTGGCGTCTGGTTTTACCCGAGGTTTTGGCAGGTCTGCAAAAGAGGACTTGCCCAAATACCCCGAATTCATGCCTAGCATAAACACTGCACCCAGAAGTCAAAAGTAGTGGTGTTTGGAGTTTAGTCCTCCCATAGTGGATTTTAAATCACGCCTTGGTTTGTAAGCTTAGTAGTGTTTTCAATATTAATTTTAGTTCGTTGTTTGTCATAGAATAATATTTTTGGTGTCTCCCTAGGAGGAAGGAATGAGAGTTTTGTGTTATGGCTGCTCCAGGAAAGGTGGCAGCTTTCCGTCTGCCTCCCCTGCCAACTATTGGAGAGATTATTAAACTCTTTCGCCTTAAAGCACTGAAACAGCTTTCCCAGAACTTTCTACTGGATTTGCGATTGACAGGTTACATATTTTATTTTAAAATTTTCAGTTAACATTGATTATGTGTCACAGTTTTTGTCATAATCCAGAGTACAGCTAAGGACGTGATGTTTGCATAACAGCATTTGTCAGAGTAATGGCAGCTCAATGGTAAACCTTTATAATAAAGACCTCTTCTAAAACTGTATTCCTAAATTAAATATGGGTTATTGACTGAAATGCAAAAAATCAAAACTAAAGTAGTACTTGTATCATTTGGGTACTATTTTGGTTTATAAGTTTGACTTAAAAATCAGCATTTTTTTCAGATTATTCTGTATCATAGAAAGTATGTGACATGTTGAGCACTTTAAAGTTTGCTATGTGCTGTAGATAGGAGAGTTATTTGTCTCAGTTTATCAGATGTGTAGCTTTTTTGAACCAGTTGCATTGTTCTGAGCAATTCATTTTTTTCCAGCTTTGTGTCAGTGATGGGTGACAAAGCTGGCGTTGTTCCGTCATCAGGGGTGGGTGTCTTCACTGGCACAATGGTGGCTAGAAATGCAGTGCAGTTTCATGTAGCTAATCATTTGATTTTGTTTGACAATTCAGATTGATAAAAATTCAGAACATGAAACTCAGTTCCACTTCCTGAGCAACCAGACTCCTACCCTGGAATAAAAATGTCTGCATGCTGTCAGTAAAACTTTACAAGCAGACAGGTCTTTGGATATTTTTTAACATAAGAGATCATGGAGTGAGCAGCATAATTTCTGTCAGTATCTTCTCTCCATGCTTCCCAAGGATCCCTTTGTTTCATTAGCTAAATTTTATAACCCTTAATCTGTCTTCTTTAGTGTCTATAATATTTCCTAATGTTGTATCATTTCACTTACATGTGGGTATTCCCTCCTCACCTTTCAGCTGCCCTGTTTTCTGTAGCTACCAGTTGCCTGTGTTCCTGCTCTTCATTTAGTCCAGTTTCTCCCTCATAAAATTGCTCTGTACATAATGTAATCTTCAAAGAGCTTTGCTGTATCTTTCTTACTTCTTAAATTGCCTTGAAGTAGGGTTGCTGTACTGAAATTCCTTTATAAGGATGAGTAGTGAGACTTTATGATGTTGGACACAAGCACTTGCTTGCAGCAATGATATTGCTAGTGTACAGATGAGTGATGTTCTCTTTTTATTTGATTCTGTAAAGAGCACAACAAATACTAGAGACAAAAAACTAAAAATAGCTTTTTTTAAATAGCTCAGTATATCTTGCAGTATGGAACAAATCTGAATTCTGTGCAGTCTGGCGGGTGCGTGATGATTTAGCTGGGATGTGTCACTGTTTATGTCTGTTCAGAAATGGGCATGCTTGTGCTTGTGTAACAGTAAACAATGAGGTTATCTTGGGGAGCTGAATCTCCTGCAGAATAAAGGCTTAGTATGTTCTTTGTGTCTTGCAGACAAGATAGTGAAACAGGCTGGTGAGCTGAAGAATGCCCATGTTTGCGAGGTGGGCCCGGGGCCAGGAGGAATTACCAGATCCATTCTCAGTGCTGGTGTTGAACAACTCCTTTTAATTGAAAAAGATGCTCGATTTATTCCAGGATTGCAGGTACCAACTGGAGAATAATTTGTGTACATGTAACCACAGCACTAAATAAGAACGTTCTGAGAACTTAGAGAGATTCCAGGTGTTTTGTTGGAATCTTAGCACTGAAAATAGGTTTGGTTCTGTGGCAGAAACCAGAGCTATAATTTGCTTGCAGATACACAGTATAGCAATTCATTGTTCCTGCTTTCTCATAGGCCCTTTAGGACCTTACCCTGCAACTGAGTTACTGCCAAGGCTTGTTGGTTTTGTGGGGTTTTTTTCAGGCTGAGACATTTCAGGTGCATTTCATCATGCCAGTGAAATCATAATTTGAAGGCTGAATGTAATGTCCTTATGTGGGGTCTTATATTTCATTTTAATCCTAATAATTATGCTTTATAAAATTGAGAAGAGTCCAGTTAATACAGTCAATGTGAGTTAACATCCAGGTAGAGAAGAATAAATCAAGCATCTATTTTACATTTTCAAAAAAAACACTCTTAAGCTTTTCTTCCTTTCTTTTAAAGTTGATATAAGTTCACAAGTCATTGTGCCATTTTCAAACACTCTCTATTTGTGTTGCTGTATCTTTATGGAATTTGGCTGTATAAGTCCAGCAAGAAAAATAGAATCAAAAAATCTTAAAATCTGTTTTCTTATGTCTCTACAATCTCAAAGCAATTCAAAGGGCTTTTCTTAAATTGCACTGTGTCTTTTTCAGTAAATCAGCAGTGAAAATAAATAAGTAGTTCACTTGAGGACTGCTACTGTCTCTTTATATGATAAAAATAACGTAAGGTATGAATGAAACTGCTCATACCCTGAAACTTGAATGTTCGTGTAATTATGTCTTTGTGGGGTTAGCCATTAATAACATATCATATGCCATATTCATCCTATGAAACCAAGTTTTTACTTGAGTGGGGGCAATCAATAGTTTTGTTTTAGATTTTGAGAACTGGTTTGGGACTGGAGAGAATTTGAGGTTAAATAACACTTGTTTTAGTTAAGAGAGGTTTTTAAGTACTTGGATGTTTTTTTTCTGATCTTCCAAAATGCGTCCTCTGCGACAGTTTTATCTGAATAAAAGTATACTTCTTGGCATCTAAAATGAGCTTTTGGTATGTAATTACCTTTACTGTTCAAGTGACATAATGTTAGTCATTATTTTTAATTGCCAGTCTCCTCAGAATAGAAGTGAATGTCTGAATGAGGTTATTGAACATAGAGGTGGTATAACTCAGTAACAGCGGATGTGAAATGAGCAAGAAATGTGTTGCAGCCATTAGTGTTCAATTTGGTATTGCTTTTTTTCTATACAAATAAGGTACATAGCAGTGAATCTTGCTTTCGTAATAATATAGGTTGTAATAATTTTTCTGGTTTCCCAAACAAACTATCAAAACTCATGCTCATAAAATGGTTGAGATTTGAATGAGGGGAAATGTCAGAGATGAAAATAACAACTGGAGACTATTACTTTAAAATGTCTCTTAGATACTTTTAAAATCACTGGTGTAAAGCATACGGCATTTTTCATTAACTGTTTTTCAAGCTGTGGTCTCTCACAAAACTGAAGTGGGGATATTCTTTACTGCAGAACTCAAATACAGTGAAGAACGTATGTGTACTGAGTTAAAGTTTACACCAGCTGAGCGTCTGTCAGTTCTGTCTCAGTCTTAAAGAATCCCAACCTCTCTATGCCATATGCCCTAATGGTTTTTAGGCTGGAAAGATTGATAAAGGGAGCAAGAGAATATATTGAATATTAAATTATTCCAAGAACACCATTTCATGTTTTGAACCATGCCCCTTATGTTCCTTTATGCCCTTTTGTGTGTGAAGAATGAGAGTTTGTGTATGATGGAGCACTCTTGGCTGGTGTAGCAGCTCCTGGAGCTGCACTCATTTTCCCTTCAAATAAAAAAAAAGCCTCACTGGGTTTCCAAGTCTTTATTTCAAATTAGAAATATAAGACAATGATTTTCAGGTCGCAAATTAAATGCAATTCTCAGTTATATGAAGTGTGTTATTTACTCAGCAGCCCCTAAACTCAATCTTGATAAGAAAACTGTTATTAGCAAATGACACTATTTTCTAACTTTATTAATCTTACATTATCTTTCAGTATAATCCTGCTAGAGCATTTATAACAACTTCAAAGAAAGGTTTGACAAACCATGGCAGATTAGTGAATTTGTATGTCATATAATTGCTAGTGTAATGCTGAAAAGTCCATTAAGTGGTTTGGAGTTGAGATTAGTTTTATTTTTTCTGTTTGGAAATAATTGCACTTAAAGCATGTAGGAATACTTAGTTTTTTGTTAAGCTTTTATTACTGTACATAAAACTTAGCTTTTTTGATAATTAAAAACCCTAAACTTTTACTCAAAAAATTTTGTGACAGCATTATGTGAACAGTAGGAGAAAGCAGTATTTTCCTTTGGCTCAGAGAATTGTGAAAGCTCTTAGTGTTTCTGAGCATATAAACATCATTCAGATTGAAAATGGGACTAACAATG
The DNA here is from genome assembly GCF_047830755.1 of Zonotrichia albicollis. Taxonomy (NCBI): domain Eukaryota; kingdom Metazoa; phylum Chordata; class Aves; order Passeriformes; family Passerellidae; genus Zonotrichia; species Zonotrichia albicollis. The sequence goes on from NC_133821.1 coordinate 65,666,742, forward strand.
ATGAGCAGTTTATTTTGGTTGTTAGGCCACTGGCAGTTAACTATTTATGAATTTGGATTTCATATTTATGATTTGAAAAGCAAAGTTGTTCTTAAAGCATTTAAGAACATCATTTCTCATTATTGTCTTATAGGATCAATAAATATCTCCAAATGTCATCTTGAAAAAGTCTCCGCTGCTTTTTAATTGTGCTGTTTGTGCATAGTTTCATAGTGTAAGAGAAAAGATTAGTACAACATTAGTAAAGCTTAACTAATTTTGATTATGGTAACTGACACCAGAAATGAAAGAATTGGTTGTCAGACTACAGCCAGTGCTGAGTTTGAATATCAGCTTTATTAAATACTAGATAAGTTGTGCAAGAGGGCTGCAGAAGCTCACAATGGAGATGATTTTCTAATGTCTAGGAAGATAGAAATTGTTGAGATCTTCCCTCCTGCTAGATAGTCATTCCATCGTTTGATTCCTTGTGTTTTAATGGTACAAGTGGTGACTACTACAGGGAATATTAAGAGAATCTCCTCCACATTTTTCATGTTAAAGGAAAAATTAGTATTTCTGCAGCCTTGTATCACATATGGCTGAAATTGGATAATAATCCCTAGAGCTGTGGGGGAAACAGAATAAGCAACATGAGCCTTTGTTTTCATAGGTAATTGATCTAAAAACCTTTCAAAACCTCTTGCTTACATTATTACTTAAATCAGGTGAGGTCCTGCTAGTGACCTGGGACTTTTTAATTGTTGTTGTTGAAGGGACTCTTAGCAGTCTTTGCAAGTTTGAATTCTCTATCAAGAATTTTACATCTGTGCATAGTTAAGTGTTTCCGGAATCACACATTAATCCATATCTAGTGTTTGCTTTTTGAAATTAAATACTTACTAATATGCTGTCAGTTTTACCTCCTACTGTGCTTTATTGTATATTGAAGATAAATATATAGCAATGGTTTGATTCCTGCAGTGGCTGAAACTGGAAATCAGTTTGGTTAACACTCACTACTTGCTTGTTTACAACAGATATTATCTGAAGCAGCTCCAGGAAAAGTGCGCATTGTTCATGGAGATATCCTGACTTATAAGATGGAGAAGGCTTTTCCAAAGCATTTAAAAAAGAACTGGGAGGATGGTTAGTATTTGCATTTTCTTTACTTCAGTTTTTAGAGCTTCTGAGTTTGTCTTAAGTAGTCACAAAGCTGAAGTTTACTCAGTGCCAGTGTTACTCTCTTCTGGTACATGTTGAAGAGACAACTGTTTGGTTTTTTTTCCTTAGAGAAAGCAGAGAACTTTCTTCCATTTCTAATACAAAACAGTGACATTTGTGTGACATTGACCTTAGTTTAAACTGAGGAGCTTTGCAGTTATTAACCTTAGAGTGTCTTGACTGTACAGGAATGACTTCTGAAAAGCATAAAAGGAGATCAAATGGTGCACTTCCTGGCTTCTTCCTGTTTTTGAAGAAGTCAGAAATCACCACTGCTGCTGTTCCACTGAAGAAAGTTCTGTAACTTGCTTTGAAACTTGTGGAAAACTTACCTTCAAAAATTTAGTTTTCTCATTGCTTTGATTTCAGCTGGATGTTTTGTCAAAAGTAGCATCTCATCAGGATTGTGTTATTTTTGCTTTTTTTAAACCTGAGGTTGCAATAGGGCACTATTTCACTTCCATTTCAAAACATGTAATACTATTAGATAAATCCGATATAACCTCCCAGTCCCCTTTTCCAAATTTATTAATATGAGATAAAGTCATTCTTTGCAATGCCTGAAGAACAGTTAAGCGCTTTCTAATTTAGGACATAAAAGACCATGGCACATCATGTTCACCTAGAAAATTATATGTTGTATTTGCCTCATTGCAAAAGGTAAGTGCTTCACAGAACAAACTATGATAAAATGTACATGTGAGAGTGTAGTGTAGTTTTAAAAATTTGCCTTTCTTGAACACAAGAGTCACTGTTAGGTTTTGAGCTGACCAATTAGAGGCAAGATGCATTTCTTTGGTATTATTTCCATATGAAAATCTCAAAAGTTGATGGGTTTCAAAAGCCACCATCTCTGATTAATGTGTAATACCACAGATAGATTAGAAATATCACAGCCTAAAAAGTGCTAATAAGTAAAGTGTGCCAGAAAAACAGCTTGAATTTAATATTGTCATCTCTAATTGATGTTATTAAACATTGTCATATCTAAGAAACAACACACTGGCTTTTTGGTTTTGCCCACTTCTGTTGCACTCCTGCTTAGACATAAGGGCCCCTGCTGCTGAAATCCCTGTGTTGTACAGCACACACAGATACTGATATGATGCATAAGTGAAAAACAGGTACCACTTCTGTTTGCTAAGTCTTGTACTTTAACACCTTTTGATTTCAGGGGGCTCTGTACAGAAAGAGAGCTCTTGTCCAGTGTAAGTTAGGTGCTTGTTTTGAGGATTGTTAGGATTCAGAAAAATGCCTCTGGGAGGATATGTTGGGCAGAAGTATGAGTATGGCTATTTACTCTGTTCCTAATAGTCATAGTTTGAAATCACAGGAACAGTTATGGTTTTGCCATTCTAGAGTAGCTCAGAATTTACTCATCAGCTGAAAATCATCTGAAAGCTACTGATTTATTCAAATGTAAATGAGAACCAGGCCTAACCACTTTTATCCACATAAATACTGAGGAGAGTAGTATAGTTTTGTCAGTGTAAGATGAGTATAAATGGACAGGCATCATTTTGGTGTGGCATGATAAAAAATTGTTTCCATATTTTAAGTCTAGGTTGATAGGCATGTATCTTTCTTGTGTTTTATTTCTTGGCAAAATCTTACCCAAAACATTTTCACAGCTGTTTTTCTTCTGTCAAATGTCAACAGAACCACCAGATATACATATCATTGGGAATCTGCCCTTCAGTGTTTCAACTCCTCTGATCATCAAGTGGCTTGAGAATGTTTCAAAAAGGGATGGACCTTTTATTTACGGCAGGACACAGATGACACTGACTTTCCAAAAGGAAGTTGGGGAGGTAAAATTTTGGCAGTTTTTCAATTTTGCATATTGTTAATACAAGCCCTGTCTTAGTTGACTTTGAAAAGAGAGGAAAAGGTTAGTTCAGTTTTTAGTTTATGTGGCTATAAATTATGAATTTTGATGTGTTAATTATCTACTCTGATCCTTTCACAAGAATGTAATTTTTTTTTATGTCTTATACAGGGTTATATTTCATTAAGGTACTCTTTCTGTTCTTTTTTGTAGTCTGATTTCTTTAACATGAATAGATTGCACAGCACTCTTCTGTTTTCAGATATGTTGATTCTCTCACAGTCATTTGTGCAGCTTGTCATCAATCTGTTTTTTCTTACCTTTCATCCATCTCAAGAAATGCACTTATATTTTTCTTTGTCCTCTATTAAGATAATTTTTAAGAAACACCTTCCTTAAAATAAGGAAAAATGGAAGGTTAACATTATTTCCACTTGTGATTAAACACTTGAAACGCAGGGGGTGTTTGTCAGGACCATGGAAATTGGCATTGGATTTCATGAATGTGACTTGAGATCAGAATTATTAATGTATTCTACCATTCTTGTGTGTGTAAAAAGTTCTTAATTGACTTCTGTCACCACAAGTCCAAGAGCAAATTGATATTTTGCTTTGTATTAGTAGTTTCTCAAGGAAGGCCAGACTGATCTGCAGTGTAGCAGTGTTAATGTCAGATCAGTTGATACTAGGTTGGGTTACTCCATAGTGCTTTCTGACTTAACAGTTTATTTCTATTGACATTGCATGAAACATATAAAACATACAGAATGAAAAGCTTTTTTGCTTTGCAGTTATGGAAGCAATCACTTGCATTTCGAGTGAAAAAAGGAGTTGCACATCAGCCTGAAAACTGAATTTCCATCTTACTACCCCACTGTTTGTAGCTGTGGATTACAAACTGTGTTTTGTCTGTGCAGCCTGCTGACATTTTTTGGGTCAAAGAAAACCATATTGTGCCATCGTTGCCCTAGCCTTGCAATCAAGATTTAAGAAGAATTTCCAGTAGGTGACGCTAGAGAACACTAGGGACAAACATTTGGTATGAAATAAACCAGGTTTCTTAATTCAGTTGTGGGCTCATTTGGTTTCAGGCATTACAAAATCCAGGTCTGTTTCCCAGAAGGACTTCATGTCAGGTGAGACTAGGCCTTGTTGCAAAATAAGGGTGATGGACTGTGATGTAAAATGCAGGGCGATGATAGGTAAGATGCATAGTTTTGTGACAGCAAAAATTCACCTGGCACTGTGTGAGAGCACTCTGTCCTTTACACTGCTGTACCCAGCTGCATGTGCCAATGGTGACATGCAGATTACAGTTCTTTTGCACCCAGTGGAGCTCACTTAGGTGCAAAATACCATGCACACTTAAGCTCTTGTACTTAAAACACTGAGGAGTTAGAAACACTAGGAAATGGAGTATGTTGTTCAAGGTCATGCAGTGAAACAGTGTTAATTGTTGAGTTTACATTCTGAGATCTCTTGATTCTTGTTCAACACAGGTCTTCCTCAAAGAGAGAATTGTTCATGGTTTTTGGTTTGCATTTCCATTATTGGTTCGATACCATGAAAACAAATTGTTTTAAAGATATGATTTTATTTTATGAATAGGAGAAAGAGCAGTAATTAGGTTCTGTGTCTTTTCTCCTGACTCTCTGGAGTCAGGAGAAAAGACACAGAACCTAATTGCTCAAGGTGACCACTGTAAATTGGTGTGTACAGGCATAGTCAGTATCAGGAAAGAGAGAACAGTGTAATGCAGATCATAGTGAGTTGCTACTGGTATTTTGTGTATCTCTGGATTTATAGTCTTGATAGGGGAATTTGGTGTCCTCCCTGGACATTTCTAAGCTAAGAGCCTGAATATCAAAGAAAGTCTGTGTATATGTCATAAGCTCAGCGAAAGCATGAGATCATGGAGTGATGTGCTTTATAATTAGTTAGGATAACTTGATGCTAACAGTAGGAAAGTGAAGCAATGTACTCTTTTATTTATTGTCAGACTTTGTTTTGCCAGTGTAATAGAGAAGTAGATACCTTTGCCTTTCTTGCTGGTTATATATTCTTGTTTTTCTGTTTCCTTATAGCACAGCAATGTTGGTGTGAGTTATGTCACTAGACACCTACAACTGTAGCCCACTGTGTTCTGATATGATATAAATAAATTGATTAAAGCTGATGAGAGCCAGCAGTTATTTTATATGCTGAATCTGAGGGTTGTTAATGAGGATAAGGCCAAATACCCACATCAGTAAAACTAGCTCTTTGAAGTGTCAAGCAGATATTTTTTTTACTTTGTAGCTTTTCTAAAGTTTCTAAAATTGCTATTCATTTTGTGGCTAAGAACTTTTGCTTTGTCCCAAATTCTTCAGTGCTTCATCTCAAATGTGTCACCTAGGCCAGGTTCTTCCAGCCCACTTACTCTAAAATTGATCCTCTAACAGGGCCTGTTGCTATAGAACAAGGAGTAATGGTTTTAAACCTAAAGTAGGGATATTTAGATATAAGGAAGGAATTTTTTACAGTGAGGTAGTGAACCACCACAGCAGGCTGCCAAGAGATGGGGTAGGTGCCCTATCCCTGGAAGCCTTGAAGGTCAGGCAGGTCAGGTGTCTGAGCAAGCTGACCTAGCTGTGCATGTCCCTGCCCGTGGCTGGGGGTTTGTGTGGCTGATCCGTGCATGGGTGCTGTACACAAGTGTGCTCCTGCTGCTGTGGTTGAAGTGGTTTAAGATGTTACTATCCAGATGTTGAGTTATCCCTTCTGTAAATGAGAAGCAGGAGCTTACTGTCTGAGGCTTGCTAGTTGGTTTCTGGGAGAAGTAAAGATAGGTTTGTGTGAATTGGCACTGGAAGTATTGCTACAAGTGTTGCCATTAGCTCAGTTTCATTTCCACTGCAGAGGTTAAGGAAGTGTGTGTCAGATTGCATTGTTAGACTTTGCAGTCTGGGTTTTTTTTAGAGAATAATAATTTCCTCTGACACAACAATGAAGGTAGCTTTACATGCTGGCATAGGCAAAAAGAATCTCTGACCATTCTTTCCAAAAAGTCATTGAAAAGTATTTTATTTGCTCCATGCTGAACTGCCTTTAGGAAGAGTTGTTTGAAAAAATGTGAAACTTTGGCAACTGCTTTAACTTTTAGTTTTCGGGCATAAATTGAATAAGCATGGCAGCATTTTATGAGTAGGTTTTCATATGGAGCTACATGCTGTACAAATATTACCAGATATGCAAATTGGGGTTCAGTTTTTATTGTTTTTATTGAGGTGGTGGTAAATAAGAACATGAATCATCATGATTCTGTTTTGCATGTGTTAGTGAAAAGACTTCTGTAATTTGAGAGTTGTTTTACAAGTTGCTTTATATGTTTCAATTATGTTTGTGCAAGCAAAACACAATAAAACGTGTTTCTTGCCAGGTCACAAGAGCACAGGAAACCTCTGTCCAGGCTACTATTTTGCAAAAAACTCATGGGAAAATCAGAGGATACTTAAATTGAATTTTAAGACTTAATGCTCTCACTATTAGGCATTCTAAATTTATATAAAGTAGACCCAGCTTCCTTGCAAATATTGTAAGAGTAGACCAGTAAATTATGAAGAACTTTGGTTTCTATCCGATCTTGAGTTTATGGAGCTTTGTTTCATCTTGAAGAAGAAAAAGAGTAGTAATATTTTATACAGAAACAGTGGAAGGAAAGGATTGTGAGAGTACTGTCAGCTGGTGTTTGGTTTGTTTTGAATCCTGCAGTCAGAATAGTTTTCTCTTGTATCCATACAAAATTTTTTTGACATTCATTTAGATCTGCAGAATTTCTAGGAGTTCCTTTTCACGTGCATTTGATTGCAGGACTGAGGTTGTAAATCAGTGTGGTATCTTAGTGAAATGCTGCTATATTGGAGAAGAAAATTTTATATTAACTGGGCATATGATTTGATACAAGTTTTTAATGATTAATTGGTGGCTTTTTCTTAAATTTAATTATACTGAAAATCAAGCTTTAATATAACTGGTCACTTGGCCAGTTCAGTATCACTGATGTACATGTTTTGATTTTCCCCTAGAGACTCACAGCTAATCCAGGAAGTAACCAACGCAGCAGACTGTCCATCATGGCTCAGCATCTCTGCACGGTGGAAAACTGTTTCACAATTCCAGGTCAAGCCTTTGTTCCAAAGCCAGAGGTAGGTTTTCCTATATTTATTTCTGGTTTTTTTTAATATGTCAGTCAAGCAATTTATCTTATTTTCACCAAGGAACATTGCTGGTTGGCTGCTCTATTTGAACATCTCTGTATTACGAAGTGGAGTGATGTGAAATTCCTGTAAATGAAGCATGCTCATTCTGAGAAAGTGCTTTTTTTTTTTTTTTGTTCCTCAGAACTTGGCTTTGACCTTCTTTGACCTTCAAACCTATCTGCAAGGTCACCATACTTCTTTGGGTGTTCTGGAGAGGGAGATTAGGATTTAATGTCAGGATAGTCTGCTAGGATTGGAGTATTTTTCAAAAGCCTACTATTTTACCATATGCATTTGTAAACAGTTTGGGAATTGTGCCTTTAGAATTTGATGGGTCTTTTGAAAGGGCGTAATAAGAAAAGCTTTTCTTTTGTCAACTTTGTCAAACATCTCTAATTTTACCATGTCTATAATCTTTATGTTTCACCCCAGTCATCTTCAGCATATTTTATCCCTTCTATTTGCTACAGCACTTTGTCAGCTGTATCCCACTGATTGTTTAAAAAAGTAACAATCTTTTCTCCCTCTTATGTATTCTTGAGTGAGTAAAGAGCAATCTCTTTGTTGTCCTCTTATCTACTGCCACTAGTTTTTATTAATAGCCATTATGACAGAATCCAGGTCTGTCCAGGAATCAAAAATTAAGAAATAATTCAGTATTTTGGACAAGAAGCTTGTTTTGTTTTGGATTTTTTGGTAAAAATTTGTGCCTAACTTTAAGTGATTTCTGTGTCCCTGAATGCATGTGAAAGTCATAGGCTTATAGAAGTATTTAGGTTGGAAGGAAGGTCATTTAGTACCATTCCCATGCAATGAGCAGGAATATCTTCAACTACATGAGATTGCTTAGAGCTCTGTCCAATGTGATCTTGAATTTTTCCAGGGATGAGGCATCCACCATCTCTCTGGGCAACGTGTCCATATTTTACCAGCCTCATTGTAAAAAGCTTCTTCCTTATTTCTAATTTAAATCAACCTTCTGGGAGTTTAAAACCATTACTACTTGTCCTATCAAACTGTTGCTCTGTTTCAGAAGTGAGCTTGCAGCTTTTGAAAGTTTCTCTTAAATTGGTTGGTTCAGCTCTTCAATACATCCCTCTTCCTCTTTATCAGTCTCTCTCTCGGTCCTTTTTACTTTTTTGGCATATCTCTTGAGAACCTTTGGAAGGTTATTTTCTCATTTATCACAATGAATTTAAGGCCTCTATCTGGGTATAATTCTGTTAAAATTCTTAAAATTCTGTTAGTATTTTTTGAGCAAGTAACTGTTCAAACATGTTAAATTACAGAAATCTGTTGTGAAAGAAAATGACCATGCTTAAGAAATCTTATATTTTGCTTTGAGGTTTTGGCTTAGGTTTTTTTCCCCCTGTTTCCTAGCTGAATGGAAAATAATTTCAGGTTGCCCTCTCACTGTCAAACATGTGAAATACTTTTAAGTAAGGCTAAAATTCCAGTTTTATGGTGGGGATTTTTCAGTGGTGGATACAACTTGAGTAATAATAAAGCTGGTGTAGCGAAGTCTTGTGCAGACTGTGTCCCGGAATTGGGAAGCTGTAACTGATATTTCCATTTTCCTGTACTGAAAATGTTGTAGTTGACCAAGAGAGGTAACACACGGAGTTATGACAAATATCTTAGTATAAACACAGAGTCAGTTGGTGCTCTGTTGAATAAAAAAAGCAGTACAACTATAAGCAGGCATGTTTTTATTTAACGTATTTTTTCAGTTAAAACAAGTATTGCTTATATTGCAAAAGCAGAAAGTAGAATTCTTTCAGACAGGACTGGCACCTGTTTTCACTATTATTTTGTTTCCTTCACACACCTGTTGTAGACTGATCCTGTGTTTTGTCCTTGTTTTTTTAGCTATAGACTGACATGGTTTTAGATGTTACTTTTTCTCATAGAATCTGTTTTATTGGAAAGCACTTGCAGCATAGTGTGAATGAAATGGCTCTGTCCTTGATTTTTGTTTCATAGCTGTATGAAGTACAGCTACTTTATATAAAGTTTCAGGAAGAAAAATTTGCAGTATGTGTAACCAATGAACTTGTTGTTGTGCTCATGGTATGCCACTATTACCTTTCTCTTACACCCTCCTGTAAAAGTGCTCTTGATTATAATTTTTTGCAAATAGATTTAACTCACTTACATGGTAGTGATCACAGCTCAGTGTCATGTCAAACCTCTTTCTAAAGGTGGAGATGCTTGTTTATGAGAAGGAGTTGTTTATCTCATTTGCTCAATGCATTAATATTATTTCAAAATTTCCATGAGTGTTGAGACATAAAAGATTCTTGGTTAATGGAGTGGTGCTGCACAACATTGTGTCTAGGAAAAAAAGAAATTGGCTTTTTGTTATAATGAAGTCTCTGTGATACCTAATAACTGCTAATAGTTGCATTAGAAATAGGACAAATCAAGCTCCTTGATTAAAACATAGGAAACTCAAAATAGGTAGAATAGAGCAGTAGAATAAAAACAAGAAATAATGCGATTCTGTGTGTGAAAAATGAAGACTTTCTATGAATAAAGACTACTTACATATTAAGTCGATAAAACTTAATATGTAAGTAGTCTTTATTCATAGAAAGACTATGAATAAATACTATGAATAAATGCTTTACCAAATGCTGTAATAAAACATCTTTTTCCAACATACTAAACATTTCATGTTTAGGCTCCTTCATGTTCTTTTAGCAAATTTCAGACTAGTACTGTGGGAAATGGAAGTTGTGTATAAATACTCAGAATAAATAGCAGATGATTTTATTGAGAGACTCATCCAGCATTGTATTCCTGAATTTAAAGGCCTGTATCATACCTGTATTCATTCTTGATTTGGTTCTCACTTAGGGAAGTATTTAGGTAGAACATACTTTACCAATGACCAATACAAAACAAAATCTGTGTGGTGAAAGACAAGGTTAAAGGATTTAAGGTAATTATTCAAAATAAGGCAGTTAAAAAAATAAAGAAGCTTGTCTCTTTTATCACTGTTGTATATTTTACAGTACATTTTACAGTAATAGAATACCTGGGAGTGGGCCTGGAACAGATCCTACAGGAATAATTAAAATGACTTAAAATGTTCTTTCAGAAGGTCGGAAATGTAGAAGGCAATAAATGATTACTGTGTTATTTGAGCTGTTAATAACTGCCTTTAGCAAGCGTAAGCCAGAATATTTACAGGTGGTTCTTGAACACAGATAGTTTGGTTTCTATCCTGTTTGTTGCAGTTTGCAGGTGTTTTCACAGTTATGGTTACATTTCTCTTGTTGTATTGCTCCTCATCTCTAACATTCACTGTGTAGTGATAGATTAGTAGCAGTTGGTGACTATCCAGCATACTCTCCTTTAACAATAATAAATTAAACCCACAGCAGGTGGCAGTTTGGGGCAGGAGAGCTGGGTTTGGCAAGAGCTGAATGGTACTGCTGATCCTTCAGCCTGATATGCAGAGTATACAGTGCAGCTAAAGTTTGGAGCCTTGAGCTTTTGCTGAGGATTTGTTTTGGTTGGTTGATTTTTTTGTATTTTTTTTATTTTTTTAACAAAATCTAGTTACCAAGGCAATTTAGAATTGAAAATGAAAGGCAGATGCGTCTGCGTTTTTAAAGCCTTTGAATTGGTCTTCTTGAACAAATAGTTTCTGGGTTTTTTTCCTTGCATCATAAATAAAATCAAGATAAAACTGTAGAATACACTACAAAATGTCATATGTTATCGAAAGTCTGATTGACTAAACAGAAAGCAGTTAGTTTTTAATCATCTTTGCTGTAAAAAGGTATTGATGTATAAATTGATGTACAGTCAATTATGTTTTTAAAATAGTTTCTTGTTCTTCAATAAGTGTAACTTGTGAAGTCAGAAAGAAGGGTTTGAAAAATCAACAAAATAAAGTACTCTTGTAGCAGACAAGTATCTTTTACTACTCTTTCCTTTTTGTGGATGCCCCTATAAATGAAATACCTTGCATAAACATAACTGCAGCCCAGATACAAGAAAGATTAAGTGCTATGTTACACATTTGTTGAAATAACCAAACTACACTTAACACACAAAAAAACCCCTCAAATGAATAGAAATACTTCAATGGATAGAAATAGCTATTTATACATAGTCCTTCAGGCTGTAACCTGCATTGCTCTCCTGCTCTGTGGATGGGAAATGGTGCTGCTTTGGAGGGTAAATCCATGCTTCTTGCTGCCTTTTAAAACAGGAAGAGCAGAAGGTCCCACCTGCGATAAGCAGAAACCCTGCTGAGATGAATCCAGTATAAACTGCTCCTCCGGGTTCATGTTTACTACTCTCTGGAATGGTCTGGTCCAGGAAATTTGAAATAATTTCTCTCGTGTACCAGCACGTTGGTACTAATCCAAAGATTCCTGCAAGAATGAAGCAGATTCCTCCAGCAAAACAAGCGTTATTTTTGCTGTTGTTGTCCCCTCCCAGCCTTGTGCATTTCATTCCGACGGTAGTGATGCAGATCCCAAAGGCTGATAGGATACACGACAGTACCATGGTGCTCCGTGCAGCCTGGATGTAGACGGGGAGGGAGAGAATGGAGTATTTCAGGGTGCAGCTGAACATCCCAGTGCTGTACCATGTGCAGTCCATCCAAAGCCCTTGCATCTGTGTGATCGCTGTTATAATGTTTGAGCCAACGTCTGCGTTTACCTTCCAGTTAGGTAGCAAGGTGGCTGCGATATCTCCAAAAACGCCAAACAAAGCCAGAATGAAAGCAAAGAACTGCAGGCTTGCTGATGCCATGATGGTTCTCTTCTGTCACCTTTTGTCTGCCTTTTCTCTTGTGGGAATGAGTAACTGGGAGCTTCGTAGCCAAGCTGTGGCCGCCTGTGCAACAGGGAGGAAAGGAGGGGAGGAGAAGTTCGAGGGGGAAAGGAAAAGAAATCATCAAACAAAAAAAGCTTGCATTTAAAATTAGAGCTATCTGAATGAATATCTGAAAATGACCCTGCAGCAGCTGAGCTGCTGTACACAAGGTACTTGAACAAATGCACAGTGCTTTAGAATTGCTTATAAAAAGGAGCTGCTGCCCTTTCATACATGATTGCAAGCCATCAAGCAAAACTTATTTTACTGCGGTTGGTTTTGGTAATAGCATACAAATTGCAGGCTTACTAGACAGATACACGTAAATGGAACACTAGAAACTTGCAGATTAGAAGCCATTGTGGTAGGAAAACACACTGGTAGAAAAGGTACTATACTCTTCAGGTACCTTGTTTAAGTGTGTTGATAGCTGTAGTCAGCTTCTGTTGACTTTTTTATAATAATAGGCGCTGTTGTACTAGCTCTTACTTAAAGGTAACCCTTTATTTCTTTTTTAAATATTACTTGTTAATCTTTTTAATAAGTGTTACAAATAGCTTGGCTTTTGAAGAGAATAAAATGGAATTTAGTTTTTTCATTTTTACGGTTAGTCTCATGACTTTTTAAATCAATATTTTATTTTATTCTTTTTATTTAAACTTACAAGTTGGTTTTTTTTTCAGTTATTTCCATTCCTTGACTTAGAGAAGCCGTATTTAGGAAGTCATAAGAGTGAATGTGATCTGCTTCTAAAATGTTTTTAATGCTAGTATGAAACAGCTCATTGGTGGAAGTGCCTTTTTTTGAATCAGTCACCTGTCTGAAATAATTTGCAAATCTGCCATGAAGTGGTAGTTTTAAAAAATTCATTGAAAAAGCTCCTTGCTATTCTTTTATACAGTGTCCAATTTCATTTGACAGATGAGAACATTTTGGGCAGAATGATAACTGTGCAGCTGGGAAGACAGAACTGTTGCTGTCACCTCAGCTGGACTGTTGGGGTTGCAGATGCAGAACAATGGATTGAAACCTCTGAGAGGAGGATTAGAAGGTGGTACCCTGCTTTGCCTTTTGTGTGGGGCTGTATAGTTGGCAGGTTTTGTCTTTTATCAGTGGTAGACAAAGGGCAGGCTTCTGTCTTAGAAAGCATGATCCAGACTTTTTATCTAAATATGTACCATGATATTAAAATTGGTCTGCAGCATTAGAACTTTTTTGAAAAGCTTTTTTTTAAGGGATAAAATTAAAATAGGAGGAATACAAAATATCTGTAGCATTGTACTCTTGTTTCAGTTCATTATACATAAGACAACAAGGTTTTGATCAGTATGTATTCTATCAGTCTTTAATGGCATTTCTGAGCTAATTAATATATTTATCCTTTATAAGTATAACACTGTAATCCTCTATTATAATATATAGTATAATTCTCTGTATTCTCTCTATATATATGATTTATATATTTATACTCTAATCTTTTTATATTATATTTATTTCAGGTAATTGTTCAAGGATGTGCTAACTGTGTCCAGCATATATATATTAAATATGCTTAAATTTAAGGTGAAAATATTAACAGCTATTCATTGTTAAAACCTTGTTTCCAAGACCTGCCTATTTCCAAATCCCTTCAGTTTGTTCAGGCTGGAAAGAGCTGTTCTGGCAAATACATATCATTTGCTCTACAGGCCCATGGGAAATATGGCTTAACTTCCTTTTACAGAAGGAACTGACAGGTCTGGGTAGCTCAAAACTCATTCAAAAACTCATTCATATTCTCATTCATATTCTGAAAAAGATAATTAGTACTCTGAATCAGCCTTTTTCATTGCTTCCTTTTTTAAAATCAGTATATAAAAACACGCAAGCATAAACACAAAATACTGCAAATGGTAGCCATACATTACATTTAATGGGGTGAACCAAGTTAAAGGCATGATAAATTCAAGTATAAGCACTGCAGTTGTAATTAAACATACAGTTATGTTTCATATCTGTTTGTGTAGGACTTACTGTTGGTCGTGAGGTCTGAGATGTTTTCTTCACTGTAGATATCCTGGTAAATGCAGTTTCTCTTGAATGCAGCTATCCCTTCTCATATAAAACTGCATTGGCATGTATTAACAAAATTTCTTGGAATGTTGTTTTTTTTTCTGTTCTCCACAGCAAGTGCATTACTGCTGTTTGTTCCCTCTCTTAGTTCCATCTACCCGAGAATAAAGGAGTACTTTGTTTAATGAGTTTTGTTTGAAAAACACTCAGTGAGGGAAAGCAAAGAGATTATGGAATAAAACAGACGGCGGCCCTTAGTCCTAAATACATAATGATATCCAGGTTCTGTGATGGAAAGTGTGAGCAGTGATTAAATGGAGTAAAATCTTGTGAATCCAGAAACTGTAGACTTGCAGACTGGAGGGAGAATCATTTAAGTTGCACTGAGAGCCAGAGAGTTTTCTTGTTTATCAATTGTTGTTCTTTTCATCACAGATAATCTTATTAAGAGTTTAAATTTCCTAGAAAAGAACTGTGCAATTTATTTTAATTTGCAATTGGAACAGCAGGACACTTCTGTTCAACTGCAGGCTTTGCCTGCCTGGTCCTGATAGCTTTAGCCTGCGATAGGTTATCCTCTAACTTGTTACCTTTGTATAAGGCTGTATAAAAGAATAAGGGAATAAAGCTGCTGGTAAGGCCTCCATGGTAAATGCAGCACATCAGAGAAGTGGCCTCAACAAGTTGGTGTGAGAAATCAAGAAGATGGGAGAAAGGTCTTGCTCATTGCAGCCGTGATATACTCACAGGTTCTGTACCTGACTTTGGGTGTCTCATGATTCTGTTTGTGAGCCTGGTGTGAATGGAGTTACTGCAGAGCTCTTCTGGCACAGAAATAATTTTTATTAGTGTAGCAGCATAGTTGCTTTCTAATGGAAGTGAGCCAAAAGTAAACTCTCATCAGAACAAGATTGCACTATGAGTTGCACATATCTGGTGTTAGACCTAACATTTGTTTGTAGTAGACAGATAAAATAGTACTGAATACTTGGATTGTGAAAGTGCTGGCATAGAACTTTCTCAGTAGGATCTCAAGCAGTCTGTTTTAATGAAATTGTAATATATTCTGGTTCGGTTTTAGTTCCCTATGAGCAAATTACATCCTGAGGAAAGGTTATGTGGGTTTGCTTTTAATACAGCCCTGTTAGAAGGTACATGTATTGCTCATTATGAGACCTTTGTTGTCAACAGTTAGTAAAAATTGTCTCATTTAAGCTTATTCTGATTTAGTGTGTTGATTTCATTAGCAAGGCAGCAGACTTGTGTGAATTAAATTGTACTCTGTTATGTGTTCCTCCTACCCTACCGGAACATAAACCTTCATTGTACAGTTATGCTAAAACAGTAAGGGGTGAATAATTGCTGTACTAGTGACAATTTGGGATGTATCAGTTGAATGATTTTGCTATTCATTATTTTGTAAGACTTGAGTGTTATTTTGTAAATATTTCTAAATACTTGGTTGGGTGAAAAGTGTTACTAGTAAAATTATCAAATCAACATGTGTATTTTAAGTGCTCTTATGTACTCTATTGGCTTTCATAATTTACTCTCTATTTGATGCATATTAAAAGTTATGGGGAAAATAGCATGTGTGATTTTAAAGGAGTGGCCATTTACAAATGAAAAGCTTTGCCCTGTATCTGTTGCTATAGTAACCAAGCAGCTTTCCTGGGGTCCAAAGAAAACAGTGTCTATAATGGAACTGAGAAGTGCTGTGTTTTGTTTCAGAAGCAGAAATTATTGCCTACCTGCCTTGAGATTGCAAATTGAGCTGTTTGGCTCTGAAGCTGTACACTGTATCTAGATTATGTGCTTTTTTCCTTCAGAAATTTTTGTTCAAGATGTGTCTCTAACTCCCAAAAAGCCCTCATTTCTCACTTGTGAGCATTTCTGCAGAATTGAGGTGACTAGGTGATGCCATATGGCTGTTTTCTTACCCTTCATTTTGTGGGGGTAATATTGTTATATTTCCTGGCCAAAATGTAGGTAAACATATGCGTGTGCCCTTAGTATTTCTGTTCAAGGAGCTGATTGGACATGTGAACTATGTATTTGCTCTGTTCAAAAAGATTAACTTTTCTTCTACTCAATGTGAACACAAGTTGTTTTTTTCTGTATCCCTGTGATCTTCCTGGTAGGAGCAACCCATGGCAAAGGCAGATGCTCTGACACTTGAAAAATTAAAAATCTGCTTTGGGAAATAATTTATGTGTGCTTCACTGCAGATTCCATATGTTGAGTGATTTTGTCACCTAATTTTTAAATAAGTTCTTGTGCTTCACATTTCAGTAATTTTAAGTATTTTTCTGATATATTTTTAACTCCAGCTTTCAGAGAAGGTGGACAACTAAAGAAAAATACTCCAGTAGTATATACTGGGGATCAGCAGTGCTAACACTGGAAACTTGCTGTGGGTTTTTTCTTCATCAGTGCCATTAATTAGTATTTTCTTTCCTTTCTCTGGCCAGTATTTTTGCTTGGCTTTGTAAGTTCTGTCTACATGAAAAACCGATATTGTTTGGATTTTACAATTCCTTTGAAATTTGTGTTGTAGAAGCATTTGTACTGGATAGATGTACTTAACAGCTGCGCTGTTCCCACAGAAAGAACAAAATGGATGGATGGATGGCACCTTTGTGTAAGATTGTCACATCAGAGGTTGCTATGAGCAGTTTTGGTTGAAGCAGTAGGAGGAACACTTTGTTTTTTGAAGTACTCTTGTGCTCTGGGTTGTCTCGAACAATTGGTACACTGAGACTGTGGTTCAAGCAGCAGCTGTTCTTTGGTCTGATGGTGCCTCTCTTTTCTGTCAGAACTAGCACATGTGATGATAAATTCATGTTCTGTGAGTGCCAGTATTGACTGTCAGATCTTTTTTAAAAATTCAGTGATTGCCCATCATTTTAGCAGACTTTTTAATAAGAAACGAAGTATTTTTTAAAATCTGGCACTTAAAAATTTGTACAGTACTTGTACATCTTTTACAAATTTTCAATGTGCTTCTACACAGAAGTTTTTCTGTTTTATTGTTGTTAATATTTAGTTTGGAAGATGATCTGCATTATTCATTGCTGTGCAGAACTGGAGTTTTATTCCAGCTCTTAATTTTTAGTACAGAAGTTTGAATTCAGAAAGTTTCTATGTAATACAGTGTCTCTATAATTGCTTGACATACACATATATTATATACACATATAAAAACATAAAAATGTGTACATATTATTTCATTCTGTTCTCAGACACAGGGCAAGTGACTACTCTGTGAACCAGTCTGATTTGAGAACTAGAAAAGAATATATACAAGCTTATCTTCCTGGAATTGTTCAAACATAATTTTGGATGAACTGTGATACACAGTGTAAATACAGAGTTGTGTGGTCACTTAAACTGAGTGCACTTATTTCTACCTACCATTCCTTTAAATAGACTAGCAATCTTGATACATTAAAAAGCAATTCCTTAGCTTACATTTTAGAAAAGCCCTGGAGCAACAGAAAACATATAGGGAATGAGTTTGATTTCTAATTATAATACCAATTTTCTCCAGCTGCCCTTCAGCCTATATATCAAATATTATCTAATTTGTGTATTATGTCAGAATTATCTTGTGGAAGGATCTGAAGACAGAAGTGCTAATTACTTTACAGATTACGTGAAAGTTGCTCTAAATGGACAAAGAGCCATGGGGGTAAAAAGTCCTAAGTACTGATGGCATGTGAACTAATTGGAAATATGCAGATAACTAAGACTAAAATTCTGTAGGGTCTTGAAAGCTAAGGCAAATCTTTCTATTCCATACCATGCCATTAGTCACTGCATGGCTGCCTTACCTGCTGCAAGAGTGCTTTCTTATATTGTGCCTGTTTGCTGATGTCTAGCCAGGTGACTTAGAAGTAATGTGTCTCAGAGGAAGATGTCTACTCGAATTTTTCTTTCTTTTCCATATAGGTGGATGTGGCTGTGGTGCATTTCACTCCACTGGTGCAGCCAAAGATCCAGCAGCCATTTGAGCTGGTAGAAAAGGTGGTTCAAAGTGTTTTTCAGTTTAGAAGAAAATATTGCTTCCGTGGAATTGAGTAAGTATTTTTAATGAAAACTTCTCAGGTAATGGTTTTTAAATGCACCAGCTACTAAATCAGCTATGCATTTGATTTTATTCTTCCAATTTTAAATTTGTCATCATAGTTCATCAGTTCTTTCTATTTCAGAATGATGATTTCTGGACACAAAAGTATGAGACTAGTATCTAAAGTAATTATGTAATAATTACTTGTGCATTTTTGTTGGTGCAGTTGAAGTTGTTAAAAATCCCTAGGATAAAGTGGTCATCTTTTCAATAGTTTGTCTGTCTCAGAAATGAAAAATCCCAGCCCAACCACAAAAACTACAGAATGATTGAGTTAAAAAATGAAAGTATCAAAATCCAGAACCAAAGATGGCAGTGTGAGGAGAACATCATCTGTAGGAAATTTTACTGATTTGGGGATAGTGTCAAAAGGTCAAATTTTTGTTAGTGTGAACTGTAAGAACTCCCTTTTATGGAGTTCTTACTGGCTTTTTAAAAATCTCAGTATCTTTATTAGGTTATTAGAATTTATTAGGTTCTCTGATGTGAGAACCCTGCAGTCTTTTTGCCAAGGATCCTGTTTAAACTCCAACACTGCCATGTGTGTGACTTACTGCGGGCAACCCCCAGCATTCAGCACTGTAGAACATGTGACAGAGATGCTGTTATGACTAGAGGCATCTCATGCAGCCTGGGCTCCCTGAAGGCTGCTGGGCATAGTTTTGGCCCTGATGCAGTCTAGAATAGGGATGGCTACTATTGTACTTCAAGCCTTCTATGTCACTGTTTTAAAGGTGAACAAAGCATTTTGCATCTAGTTTTGGGCTGTTGGCTTCTCTTTCCTTGAGGCCGTAGATGCCATTGATATGTGGGGTGCAGACACTGGATCTAAAATGAATACAGATTTCTTTGTGTTAGAGTATGCATTTCAAAGTGTTCAGAAAATGAGGTGTCCAAATTCTAGACTGGTTTGTTTTTGACTTACAGGGTGGTGGTGGTTTTCTTTCTTTTTTTTCTACTGTGAAGGAATGGTCTCTCTTGACAATGTAAGCAAAAGGCACATGCAGTCAGCATATCTGTGTTGTGTACAATATTGTTACCAAAGTTTTCAAAAAAACATCCCAGCTTCTGCGTAATCTCAAATTGCTAATAACTGCTTTACATTCTTTTGAGGCAAGGAGTGGGAAACTGAACTTTTGGACATCACGTATTCCCCTAGCAGCTTATCATACCTTAGCCCTAGTGTGCAGCTAAAAAACACAATCCTCTTATTCTTTAGCTGACCTGAAAAAAATAGCAAAATCTGGTATATAAAAAAGTTCTTAAGTTCATTATAAGGCTCTCTGTCACACAGACTATATAAAAACAAGGCAATAGAATCACTTCATATTTGTGGATGGATTCTGGGCCTTGAGATGTGAAATATAAGAGTGCACTATCAAGTCCATATTGTAGTTTGAGTTCTGGTTCACAACATTTATATGATGGTTCATAGTCTGTAAAAAAAGACTAGGTAGACTTTGCTCCAGGTATGTTTTTTAACTACAGAAGCAAAGGAAAGAGCGATATTGAAATAACCCATTGCTGACCTAGATGCTGCACTAATGGGAACATTTTGACAAAGGCCTGAAGTAACATATACTACAAACAGGTTTCCCAGAAGTTTCATTTTTCACTTATGATTTTAAATACCTTCTTAACTTCGTGTTCTATGTACCGACCAGGAACCAACTATCATTTCTTCTACAAAGCCTTTTGAGTAGTTTATCCAACCAGCCTGCCAAACACATCTGGGTGGGGGGGTGGAAGGCAATGTGTTATTGTATTAGACGCACAATATTTTTTAGGTATTATGTATATAACACAGCTAGAACTTGAAAATTGAAAAGTGCCCATGGGTCATGTGCAGCTTTTTTTACATTTCTGGCTTATTTTAGACTGAGAAGTACTGGCAATAAGAGCAGATGCTTTCAATAATTTGCACTGTGTAGTATGTATTTTTTTGTGTAACGCTAACAATCACTTACCTAGTATACTTCATTCAAATTTGGGGAACCTCTGAGAGAAAGGTGCTAATGCATCTAGCCCTAGAGTAAATGTACTGATATGCCTATCTGTGAACAATGACAAAGCTGTAAACAAAATCAAGAACTCCTGCCACATTCTCCCACATTCTAAATATTAAAAAGTGAATGACAATTAAATGCTCCTTTCCTCTTTCTCAGCTCTTTTTTCTAGTATTAGAATTGGGGTATTAATGACAAGTGATAACTGTCTTTTCTATTGGAATGAAACAGTCTGAAAAAAGTCATATTTGTTTGAATCTGATCTGTATTGTGCAGTTTAATCTGTTGTTGCTTTCTAAATATGAGGCTAATTCTAAGAAGGCTCTGTGCTTGTATCCATACCCAAAGCTCTAGTTAATGTTAACAAACATGAACATACATATATGTGTTTAGTCTATAATGTATGTATGTGCTTTTCTATGGTGTCATAAGCAGAAAAAGGACCTTATATGTTTCCATTGCTCAGATTGTGAGATGTGTTAAGGGTGCCAGAGCTAAAATAGTGACATAATTAATGTAGGTTTATTATTAAATTCCACTTTATTCTTAAGGGAAATGTAATTGTCTGTCTGAATTGCTGAAATTTTTCTTCACCCCATATCTTTTAGGACCTTGTTTCCTGAAAATGGGCGCTTGAAAAGAACAGAACAGCTGATGATGACAGCAGATGTTGATCCAACTCTGCGTCCTTTTCAGCTCTCTATGTCACAGTTTAGAAACTTGTGCAATGTATACAGGAAAATGTGTGATGAAGACCCAAGCCTTTTTGTGTTCAACTACAGAGAAGAACTACGGCAGAAGAAGAAGACAAGAAGTTTACTTGGAAGTACTGGTCAACCTGAACAGACTGAAGAGGAAAATCAGCTGTAACAGCACAAGTCTGATTTTTTTTATTAGTTTTAGCTCCTTGATCTACAGGTGTTGACTCAGTAAAAGAAAGTCTAGATGGTCCTACATCTAGGCAGATATGAAAGACCTACTTTTGAGAAAGTGGTAGAGAGAGAGGGCATCTCTCTGTTCCAATCAGCAGCAGACAAAAGGGAAAAGGCAATCCAGGTTCTTTTTACTTCAGGGGAGTGGCTAGAACACATACGAAGAAACAAGGTACGTTGTGAGAAAGGTAATTAAGTTGCAATACTTCTGATGTAATTGAATTTTGTATGAATGAAAGTGCTTTACTGATATTGAAGAAAAATACTTTTCAGACATCTCATCACATGAGATGGTGTTTGGGTTTTTGTGCTTTTTTATCCTGGAACATCCTCCTGTGCAGAGTAATTTAAAAAACAGAAGCCAAGACTCTTATAAATACACTCAAGTGACTGGCTTACTGGAGGATAAAGTGCACCAATTGCCTCAAGGTCTGCTAATACTCTTCTCATTTATGCAGAAGCAAAGAATTTGGGATTTAAAGCTCCAACTACAGAAAAGCAGCACAATAAAAAGTAGAAAACATGGCTAAGTACAATACTTGTTTGTCTTTTACTGTACAGGCTCATAGAGAAAATAAAAAATACAGTCAAATAAAAGATTACAGGCCAAGCTTTGTTTTTGTATTTACACATATGTATAAAGTATAAACAGCATTGGAACATACAAAAATGAAACTTCTGCACTGTTGTGCACTAAAACACGTTAAAATAACTTAATTGTGCTTTAAATAAAGCAAACATGAAAACCAAAGAAATAAAATGCCCAAGGTACTAAAAATTTCAGTTTTCAATGCTACTTTCCATTGTAAACCCTTCTGCCACTCACTAGCACCTTTTCCACATTACTTAAAATATTAACGAGGCCACCCCCAAGAACACTAGATCATCTTAATAAATGCTTGAAAGGGATGAACTAATTTACAAACCTGGGCCAACTTAATCTATTTTTAATCCACAATAAATTAAAATAACTTAAGAATCCTTTACAGCTGTTTTTGAGCAAAAATGTATTAGTGCACAAAATCAGATAGTAGTTTTCTTGCAGCTTCCATGAATTTACTAGTTTTAAAGCAAAATGTTTGTTGAATTTTATGTGGACTTCAAATGAATGTTTTAATATTAAGCTAGGATTTTCCATGCCTCTCCACAGCTTCATAAAAACAGTCCTCATTAACTACAGATGTTAAACTCTGGACACTAAATTCTCTCTCTAAAATAGAGTTCAGATCCATGTTTGCAGCATCAGAGTGACTGTCAAGGGATTGGTGACGTTCTTGCATTGCCATTAGAGTTCCTCTGCTACGCCTTGTGCTGTTTACTTTTCTCTTCACTGGGCAGAAATGGCCCCGCACGAGCTTTGGATGCTCTGCTATCTGAAAGCCATCTTCTGCCTCATTTTCAGCAGCCTGATCCTGTTCAGAGTCAGCACTGGGTTCCTCTGAAATCTTCAGCCGCTGGAACTGTATTTCAATGTCTTTTGTAGGGCTGCCTTTCTTTAGGCTCCGATAGTCCTCGTCGTCATCATCATCACTGAGAATGTCAGATTCTTTGACAAGAACATTAGAAAAGTCAGATGCAGTGCTCTCTGCATGTTTATCGGGAGATGAATTTTTGGGCTCCTGGATGCTCTCAGAAGTGTGGCAGCTGCTGCTCTGGGTGCTGCTGCTTAGGCTGCACTCATCAGAGTCCTGGAAGGTGCCTTTCCCCTGGTCACCGTTCCACTCGCTGCTGGAGGACTTCTTCAGTAACTTCAAGGATCTTGTGGAAGCTGTGCAGAGTAAAAATGCAGGTTTATTTTTTTCAGAAAAAAAATTTGGTTACACCTTTTATCTTAATATCCCACTTACAATTATGGTGGATATAGTCATTCCAAGTCAGATGTGTCAGCACTCTGATACCGACAGTGTGTTCCTCATGTCACAGTTTTCATTACACCTATCCTAGGGTTCTGTGCTTTCCTTCATGCGTAATATATATCAAATCCTCCAAAAAAGTGTAGTCATGCTCACGCTTCTGCATAAAGAAAGATTGACTTGGGCACATCAAACACTGAAGGGCCCAGGTGTAGGCAGCAGCTGAACTCTTCCAGATCCTCTGACATTAAGAGGATTTTACAGAGGACTGATCTGGTAGAGAACTTGAAATACTAGTAACTACTCATTTAACTAAAATGTCTGAATCCTGTACCTAATTACAGTATCAGCTGGGATGCAGATTTAGGGCATTGAAAGAACCAAGACCCCCTGCCTTTTCCCTGTTGTTCCAGCTATAAATGCTATTAGGGCTGAGTTACTAAAGGGAGCCCAGAGGAAAGAATGCTAATATTGTATGGCAAAGGGTGTCTATTCCTTCCCAGCAAAATTCATTTGGGCCTTATTAAGTCTTCTCTGAAGACAGCTAATGACACATTGCAGTGTGCTTATCTCCTCTAGCCCTTGTCACATACTGAGTGGTAGAGAAACTACTCCTGCTCCAGTCCAAAAAAAGAAGAAATGGGATTTGTGGGTCTGACACATGTCACTCTATGATCACTCTATGGTAATAATTGTGAATGCCCTACCAGCACCAGAGTCTGGATGCTTTAGTTTTCACTTGAGCAGGTGTTTCTTACCCAGTTTGGCTGTTGCAGGTACACGATTCTTAAGTGGGACGAGGCGATCTTTACATTTTTTCTCCAGCGGTAGCTCACATTTTATGTGACGTCTGAAATTCTCCCGCAGAATAGAACGGATGACCTTCACAATGTTAGTCTTGTTCTCAGAATCACTGCAAGTTTAAGAAAACACAAAACTTAATTTCCTTGCTGAAGTAAGACACTGGGATAAAATGTTCCCACTGCCTTTCTGCTGATGGGCTTTAGTGCAGTGTTTTATTTCAAAAGCTTGCTTTAGTAGTGGGTTTAAAGCTATCATAAGATCACAGAATGTTCTGGGTGGGAAGGGACATTAAAGATCATCAAGTTCCAACCTCTGCACTCTGGGCAGGGACATCTTAACAGTGCTAGACATTTCGCACACCTTGTGTTTTGAGATCTTAGTTGCTTCCTCTTAGAAAATTACTTGAAAGGTAGCTTCTGTATGAGAGAATCACAACCTTAAGTGGTCTTTATGAGAAAGTAATCTCTGTTAACCAGCTCAGAGTGGTTAAATTAGTTACTTTGCCCATACTGGAGCTTATGTTCATATATCTGCAGATTTCTGACATTGGATCACTACACTTAATTCACCAATTGGAATTTGTTATACTTTATGCAGCTAAAGATTGGCATAGTGCCTAGCTTCAAGTAAAGAGTCCCACTTTGAAACTGCTGATGTAAAGGTCACACAGGAGAAAATACTTTCTTTTTATTTTAAATGCCATTAATGTGATTTGTAAAATACAACGTCCAGCTTACCTGCTGCACAACTGAAAAACTGTTTCTGGCCTGCCTTCTAGTTCTGACTTGGTGTGAATCAGTTCCCAGATACAGCTGTTCTCTGTTCCTGTGCATGGAAGGAAACATTACTTTTGCGTACACTTCCCAAAACCTTTGGCATTAGAAAGACCAGGGTAGAGTTCCTGACTCTCTAGAAGACAGTGTTAACTCAGCCATGTGTGGAGCTACAGAGGATCTCACCAAGGTGGAACCCAAGAGAAAGCTTGGGAAGCTAAGGAACCCCAGAGAACTCTCTTGCTGTGGCAGCCCAGCACTGTCTTTGATAACTTTTCTCTGGGAGAGTTGCTTTCCCCCATTCCTGCTGCTTCTCTATGTTTTCCAGCCTTAACAGGCCTTCACCCAGGAGTGCTCTAAAAACCTTGTGACACTTTACAGAACATACAGAAGTGGACAGGACTATAAAGATCGGCTTGAAAATAAACCCACAGCCCTTGACTACCACAAATTACAGTCACCTTTCTGCTGTTTGAAAAAACATGAGGATCAGCACACAGCACCAGTGTGTCATCAGGATGTCAACTACAGTAAACCACCTGCCTTTTATTGGGAATTTCCGTTCTGTCATTCTTTCACATCATGTTACATCTCCCTTAATGCACAGAAGTCAGCATACCAAATGAAGAAAGTCTGTAAATGTATCAAGCCTGTACCCCCTGAGTGCAGAGACAACAGTGGACAGGTAATACTTTCTCTACACCTGCTTGTTTCCTGAGGCTCAGAAAGACATCTGGAAGAAGCAGTATTACAAAATTCCAGAAAAGCATTCAGTCCTAAAGTATTTACTGCAAGAGAGTTACCTGCTGTGTTCCCCAGTCGAACTTGAAGAGCAGATAAAGGAATCAGCCAACGAAATTTAAATGGATCCAAGTCACCATAATTATGTGCAGCACGAACATTAGTAGGCTGTAAAAAGAAAACAAAGGATATTTCTAAGAAGCAGAAGAAGTAGTGGTGTTTTGTACTTAGATCTTAAGTACAAAAAGAAGAAAAACTAAATTGATTGAACTTTCCTTCTCTACCTTAAAATGAACTTGTAAACGTAGTTGAAATGGTGATAGACACAACCTTTGGAATTCATAATTGCTTCAACTTTTAAAAGTCATTTGATTTTAACTGATAAAAATAAAACTTTGCCTATAAGTACTACCAGGGAAGAAGTTTCCTGTGAAAGAACATACAGACTGTCGATTAGCAGAATACATTAATCATGTAGCTGCTGCTGCTACTTTTAGAGCTCCTCCATCTGTTACAATGAGCATGGTGCAGTATATCACCACTGGTACTTGCAACATACAATTTGATACCTGGCTTCCACATTTCAGGTCTGTAAGTGGGTGCAGAGAAGGTTATGTATATAATGCCCCTTTTCCTTTCCTTCCAGGAGTATTTAGGGTCCATAAAAGAAAGGTCTTTCACCTGCACCCTATGGTAAGGTAGGCTGTCATAAATGCTATCTGGAAGAATTAGTTATTTCTGCATAGCAATGTTTCATTTTCCACTTGATAAAATTAACACAGGGCTCACACAGAAGATGATGCTGCTGCTTACTAAATAACAAAAAATATTTATTGCTACACAGATACCGAGCATTTGTTTTAGCAGAATAGCCAGAACTCCAGCCTAGCAAGTGAAAGGGGTGTTTCACCTCAGTAACTCCCCCTTTAAAACTGTTATAGTCCATCTCACATTGCAGTAATATCCTGAACATCCACCATCTCCACTGATACCAGACTTACCATTTTCTTTTTCAGTTTGTAGTTCTCCTTATAGACCAGTATTACAGCCCTCTTAAAAACTGAAAAGAAAAAGAAAAAAATAAAAGGAAAACCGTTAATTATAGGCATAATATTACAATATTCAGTGAAAATACTATCTTGGAGAAGTATAGTCATGGGAATGTGAAGGATGAGATAAGCAAACACAGAAAAGCATCTGCCATGTGCTGAAATGACAACTGGGTTTTTCATTCTGCACTTTCATGCTATGGCAGTCATTTTCCCTCCGATTTTGTTCTGAATGTTTAGGATGAAGCCATTCTGTACATTTAGATAGTAACCACCTATCTGTCCTCTGTAACTCTTCACATAAATAAATACAGAAGATGTATGTTAGATGTAAAAATTTTCTTTCCGTAGACAGTGGACATTTTCAAGTGGAGCGAAGGGCCTGTAGCAGGAGAGGACACAGTCTGTTCTTCGTGCAGTTCAACAGGTTGTTCTTGTGTTTGGAGCATCCCCTTCCCTAACCATGCTACCCTGAGAAAGAGAAACCTGTCTGACATTAACCTGGAGTTCTTCTGAAGGTGTTTATCCACTGAAGTATTAAAATAATCTTTTTTTTTAAGAAATGGACTCTTATTTGTGTGCTCTCATTTCCACATCAAGTTTCAGGTTAATCTGGATGGGGATGTCAATGCTGTAGCTGTAAAGCAGAAGTTAGTCTGAATTCACAAGAGTGGAATAAATCATGATTTTCCCACAAGCCTCCTTTGAAAGCCTCATTTAACAGATTGTTCTGAAGACTCTAATATTGCCTCTTGAAAATCTTCCATAGATTAAATATAGGCAAGACAGCAGCTGAGGGTGGCTCACAGAGCAAACAGTACAAGCAAGCAAATAAATAGAAGGTTTTTTCATATTAGGAAAACACAAGTATGCATTTTTTCACATATAAATCCACCCTACATATCACGTGACTGCAGGGAATGGAGTTTGGGGCTTTTATCCTGGGAGGAGATCTAATGTGGCCATCTTCAGATTTGAAAGCACAGAGTCCTTAAGAAAGGCACTTACCAAACACTGTAAGTTCAAGGTCTTTCCTTGCTTTGCCCAGTGAGGGAAAAGGATTCAGCCAGGTAACTGTAGAGTGCATCAGAAGTTCTCCCATTGAAAGCTCTGTCACCTGGATTAAATTATAACAGTAAGTAAAATAAATAAACAGTATAAATATCTACATCAGTGCTGCATTTTAGTATACAGTGATAACTTTAAGGATCCATGTTTTCTTTATTTACTCTATGTATAGAAAGAGATCCTCACTACAGCAGGAAAAGTATGAGTAATCCCTTTTTTTAAAACAGGTTACAAATATACAAAGTAGTAGCCCCTAAGTTACAAAAGCTGGGTAGAAGTCCTTACTATTAATAACTTAGAAGAATACTAAGCTGATCTGATAATCTTACACTTCCATACAGCCAGTTATGAACTGCCTGATTTATTAGCTGTAAATATCTTTAATTTCTATAGAGTAATTAGTATTAATGACACTACCAATGGCAGAATTAATGGAGGCCTTGTACTCTGAGGCTCCTTTCTTCTGTGGGACACAACATAATGCTAAAGAATATCAAAGGCTGTCAAGTTTTGTTTCCCCATAAATGATGAGAAACCAGGTAGTCAACAGGGACAATCTGACTTTTACTAGCAGGAAATGAAACAACTGAAATGACATCTCTCATATCTGATATCCAACTTTACAGATTTGATCTGCTTAGTAATTGTTTGATGTAAATGGCTGAGTTGAGGCCTTGCTGCCCCAGTTCTGGGAGATGACTGCACACAGTCTGTATAACTAATGGGTTTTGCTCTGACAAATACCCATGGATGCCTCAGCACTGGAAGTGCAGAGAATGAGAATAACAGACCTTAATGTGAAATCCTTCAAATTGCCATTTTCATTTATATGGGTGAAAAAATATGTTAAGAGCTTAAGAACTCAACAGCATAAAATCTGAATGCCTCGGGGCATGGGTAATATCTGCAATGTTTTGACAAGAGGGTTTTTCCTACTAAGAACTATATCTACTCCTGCTTGCAATTCCTGTCAGTCCAGAATGCAGCTCTGGCAGCTGTCTGCAAACTTTACCATAACCTACTGACAGAAAGAAATTTGACAGGTAGGTACAAAACGGAAGTCAAAATATTAAAGGAGAATGGAGCAAGCCCAGTGGAAGTAAGTTCCCCAGATTACCTCAGGAAGAGAGGAAGCCCCTAGAGGAAGCTGGATAATGCTTCAAGAGTCAATGTGACATGTTTTTTCTTCTCTTACCTCTTTCTCTGTTCCACTTTGTTCTGCAACCAGTTGGTCAAATACAGTGCCATAATCTTCATATATCTTCTGCATCTCATTTATGTGACTTGCTACTTTTTCCATTGCCTTCAGTGCTTCTGTAAGGTGTAAAAATTTCATACACAGCTATGTAATTAATTTTTATTTTCTAAATATGGTAATTTTAAATTCAATTCCCCTTGAGGCATGTAAAATGATGTTGCCTTCTGAAAGTTTGGCAAACTGAATTCTAGCTCTGTATCAATACTTTCTCATAGCAACAGTAGAAGAAAAACTTCCTGGTCAGAGTAAGTGAAAAATGCTCATGTAGTGTTTTAAGTGGCTGAAAAGGCTGCAGTAAGCATTCCAGTGACAAGCCCCCAAAGTCGGGGGGTGTATGATAGTACCATGGCAGTACGATAGTACCATGGTTAAATTTTGCATCTTGTAGATACAGGGCCACTAAGTCCTCTGGAGTAATCTACACTCATCCTAGAATAAGTTACCTAATGATCTTCAGGAGAAACAAATTGCATTTGTCTCCTCCCAGAATGGACAAAGAAATACAGTGTCAGGCTGTACAAGTTCCTCATAGGCTGCACATATTAAATCCTGGTGGCCAGGTTTTGTTTAAATTACGTTTTCCAAACAAGAATGTCACTAGTTTCCATTATATTTTTGTATTAATTCAGAATGGAAGTGGACAAGGAACTTTTGTTTCATCAATTCTTAATGGCACAGTTGTTTCATCAATTGTTAATTTTAGCAGTTTGGCATCTATCCTGACCTGCAAATAAGTCCCCAGTCCCAGCTTGTTTGGGAAAGGGAACAATATTTGAAGCTTCTTTTGAAGTCAGTAACATCCTCATGAGTTTTTACTGACAGTGTATTTTGTCTGCATCCATTTTGTGAAAATGACAGTCAATCCATAAAATACATCTCTTGATTTTCATCCACCAGGTGCTGACAGACCTGAACTGGAATTTGCCAGGGTGAAGTCCCAGGCATGTGAACCTAGAAAAGCAATCAACTCTAATGCATGTCAGATAAGTCTCTCCACATGGGAGAGACTGCAAACATTTGACAAAGATCTCTTCTACACAAACAAGAGTCACAGAAGGACCTCAAACAACAAATATTTCCTTCTGTGGTGCTCTTAAACTTTTTGACATATTTCAAGAACTAAATAATAACCACAAGATGGAGCCTTGGTCAGTATTTCTCAAGTGGGTTAAAAAAAAAAAAAAAAGGCAACACTGTGACCTGACATGCCCCTGTGCATGAGGATAAAGATCCCAGTCCTACTTGCCATGGCAAATCTGCCAAACCTACTTCTCAAAGGGACTTGGACATACCAAGTAGGACTTTTAGCTAAAGGAACAACAACAAAAAAATTACTTAATACTTTTAAGGAGAGTGACGGAATTCTCTCTAGGTTTTGACAAGTTCTGTGCTGTCTACCAGAATGCCTACCTGTATCTTCAGAAAGGGCAGGAAATAAAACTTAATTAATTCATTCTTGTAGAAGAAAAGAAGTTACCTGTCAAATGATAATGCTCCTCACTCTCATTGTCTGTCAGAGACACCAACTCTTTTAAAAGCAGAGGATATTTCAGCACTCTCTGAACAGGCTTTATGAGATATGACTCCAGTGTGGAAGAATGTTGCTTTGTGGGATTTCGAGCATCCAGAAAGGTCTTAAAGGCACTATCTGTTTTGGCTAGATTAAAAAAAAAAAAAAAGAAAAAAAAGAAAAAAAAGGAAAAAAAAATTTGTCAGTTGAATATGAAAGTCATGGAAGCTACAATAATTGAAAAATGTGGAATGGCAATTTGAACCCAGCACCAAAACTCTTGCCCTCTTCAATGAATGATTTACAGAGTAGCATATACTGTCAATTTCATTATAATTTCCTGCATCCAATAACATTCAAAAGGGCTGAGAGAGCAATTTTATGAAGGTGACATTATTCCTCTGATTTTTCCATTGCATTGCAGTGAATGGCAGAGGAAGTAATTCCTGATTTATTCTACCATTTGTTGCTGCTTTTCTGGAGACTGGGCCTGCAGACAGCACAAAGTTGTGGAAGGTGTTTCTACAGCTCTCCAGGCTACTGCCTGGAGGTTATAAAAGGAATCTTGTTCTTCAGGTCGGTACCATACTTCAGCAGAACCTGTGATCTTAGATCTTCCTATTGAAAGACACCTGATTAGTCCTTGTTTGATACCAATATTTATTCCTTGATTTCATCCAATATTCTCTGCAAGTTGACAAGATTTGTAACAGTAGCTCACTGCGGTTTGAATTCATGGAAGTAAATTACAATAATGAAGACAATAAATTACCTCTCTCAAGAACTTTCTGAACTTTGATGTGGTTTGCACAGAAGCCACTGTACAGTTTGAAGTGGTCAGCATAATACAGAAAGGAGCCACCAAGGGAAAACAGCAATTTCTGAAATCAACACAATCAAAATATTAGTTCACTACTAGAATCCTAAATATATATTCAGGCATACAACAAACAGACTCAATAGTGAATTATCAGCTATCTTTCTATACATATACATATATATATATATACATATACATATATATATATATACATATATATATATACACATATATATATATATACATACATACATATATATATATATATATATATATATATATATATATATATATATAATGAATATACTACTGGTAGTAACTTGATGATTGTTTTGTATTTCGTTGAGTGTAGAGTTTTGATGATTTTTACTGGTAGTAACTTGATGATATTTTTGTATTTTGCTGAGTGTAGAGGGCAGCCTGCAATTTTCTCCTTTCTTCCTGAGCAGGTATTCTGTTTTACTTTATATTTCAGGCAGCACAGGAACAAAAATCAGCAGACATATAACTATGTTGTTCTGGGAAGAAAACAGGAGCCATAGGAAGCAAGGCATAAAAGTGCCAAAGCCAGAAGGGACAGAGTAAAACAAACACAGGATTGCTTTCCAGCCGTTTTCCTTTTTTCAGGCAGGTGGTAATTACAGGACACCTCTGATGTTCTTGCATGAAGAGGAGGTTGGGAAGATGTGGGAGGGACTGAATCACAAAAGAGGTTTTTAGAAAAATGCCTCCCAAAGCAAATATAAGAAAGAGGAATAGTGAGGAAGGAGGAAATCAGCCCTCTCCCTTATTTTAATCAATGTTTGCTCCACAAAATGCAGCAAGTGTTCAGGAGACCTGCCAGCTCAGTCCTGAGCCAGTGACTCCATTGCCAGGGAATCCACTTCCTCCAGTCAGGGCAGGTACTGGGTAGCGCTGCAGCCATTTACAATTCAATTCCTGCTCCTTGGACCTCACTACATGGGAAACTCATGTGGCATTAAACAAAAAAAGCTCCCAGTCTCTTGGGGGTTAGTTGGGCACAACACAGAAAAGCACAGGCAGAGCAGAATTCAGCACAGTGAGAATAAACTCTCTACAAAGGAGTTCTGCCTCACAAACATTGCCAAACATCGTGTACTCCAAGTCTACTCTGTCTTTTCCCACGTTGCAAATTTTGCCATGGGGAGGAAGATAAGACCATGAAAAACAGCACTAACCCTTCATTGCTGAACAGAACTCTGTAATCCAAAGTAAAGCTTCAAAGCAACCCTATGAAACTTCTAAGAGCCAGAAACTTCTTAAAGCCAGATTTTCACAAACATTTGTAGGCACACTACAAAGTATGAAATGATGAAATATTTACCCGGAACTGAGATGGTGTTTCCAATGTATTAAAATCTGAGGAAGAAGATATTCCATCTTCAAGGGTCTCCAAAAACACCTTCTGGAATTCCAGCATTTCTGGCAGGCTGCCGAACAAGGACTCCATCTGTGGAAAACATCAGGCCATGAAGTACGGCACTCCATGGACCTAAAAGGTCTTTTGAAAACAGTGGACTAAGGAGATGCAACACACAATGAGATTGCAAAGGCTAGTAATGTCATTGTTAATACTTTTCAAACAGGTTTTATCAAAAATCCATGCAAAAAATGGAGGTTTCTCAGCAGTTAATTCAGAAAAACAATTACTCTTTAAGAAAAGGAAGAGATGCGCACACCAGAGAGAAAGGCACTGACTGGTGTCATTCCTGTTGACATCTTTGTTGTTTGCTTTTTCTGTCCCACTCTCAGCAATAAAAAATCCAAGTGTCAAGGTGTTAGCCCATAAAAGAATGACAAGGACCTTTTTCAGATATTCCCTCACCTCATCCTGAGTAAGAAAGGTTTCTTTTTGAAGGGGCTCCAAGTATAGCTCAAAGAGGCAGCTCAAGTCCTGCAAAAAAGAATATTTGTTCACTTTTTCTGTACCATTTGGAAACTGTTCTTTATGTGGTAACACTGAGATAGTGGTAAATTTGGGGAATGAACTGAAGATACAATTCCTTTTCAGTAACAAAATAGCCTGCATATTATTAGCACTGAAGTTACTGCTAAATTAGAGACAAAGTGATTTCAGCGTAATGTTATTTTTCATCCTTAAAGTTTTACAACTTGATTATAACAAATTATATTTTAGCTTAGCATGAGGAAGAATTATTACAGATGTTTATTTTTGAATGAGTCCATCCATATGAACAGCATAAATGTTACATAAACTATATAAATAGCCTCTTATTTAAACACCTGTAGTAACATTCAGAAGGACATGTAGCATTTTAAAACCCTACAAGTTATTAAAGTGTTCAGTTATTTTGTCAGGTAGGTATGATCAAGGGCTTTGTCAGTCACTTCTTAAAAAAAAACTAATGCCATTTTTGAAGACTCAGTGTCCCACACCAAAGCATGACAGCAGGGCTGGGGCCCACTACAGGGCTCTCCAGCCCTGGGAAGAGACACACCAGAAATTCTGTGTAGAAGGAATAATGAGCAGCTCCCTGAAAATGCCATAACAAGTATTGCAATGTGCCACAATTTTTCCTGATGCAAAATTTCATGTATATCAGTGGTCTCTATGGTCATGCTTTGTTCAAGTGATTCCTCTAAAAGATATATCAGGTGGACAAAAATGAGGGCCCAGCATATGGCTATATCAGTGCACTGGTGGATGAAGTGTTTTCTCTTCCACAAACATTACTGCAGCAAGTACTGACATCTGTAAATACAGGCTTTGAGATAGAGAAAAGGAGATGATGCCTTCTTGCTGAAGGTCAATGAAATCGATGTTTTTTTGTTTCCTTTGGCAATCAGTCATGTGATTTTAGAGTTCATAAAAAGAAGAGAGATACACTGAACAATTTGCAGGTTTATCAGTCAGAATAACTTCCCTGTCATGCAACAACCCACTGGAGTTGTGCCTTTTAGCTTTCCTGGTTCAAAAATAATCATGCACTCTTTTCTACATACTCATTTGTATGAGACTATTCTGTTCTTCTACCAGATTTATCTTCATCTTGAAAACTGGGGAGACATCCCCTGGAAAAACCCTTTTAGTCTGCAGGTATCTTCTCCCCACGGACGACTGCTCTCCAATACAACTACAAATCGACTGCAATTTATGCTACTACCTCAGATCCTACAGCTTCAGCTGCAGGAGCAAGTCTGCCAGAAGCAACATGAACAATTAGATACGGAGACTTTGTAGGTTATGGCCCTTGTGGAAGGCTGGTTGTGTAAAGACAAGATCAAAATATGTTAACACTGTCCACAAGTCACAATCAGCCTCAAAAACAAGTTTGTTTTTTGTACCTTGACATAAGATTTCTCAGTGTCCATAAGTTCTTGGATGACTTTCCTCAGTCTGTCTGCATCAGAAAGGTGGCGAGCCAGTGGTCGTGGAGGTGGATCCTGGTTGTCCTTCTGTCCTTCCATATTGCTTGCTTGGACTTCTTGGAAGTTTCTGCACAATGCACTGATCTGCTCTGCGCTCTGTTGAGTGAGAAGAGGCAAACAAGCAATGATATTTTAGAATACAAGTTGTACTACAAATACTTCTAAATTCCTCCAATTTTGCTCCTGTTGCAAATTCAGGGGCCAGAGCATGCTATCAATTTTTGTCAGATGTGTATCTTGACAGGTTTGAACAGCTTTAATTTATAGCAGAACCAGATGAGAGCAGTAAAAGGAATTTAAAATTGCTGGTGATTTTCCAGCACAAATTATTTTCAGTCTTCAGATACAAGTTCATAGAGTGCAAAAGATGATAGAGCACTCGGATATATCACATACTTTGATACTTATGACCCTAGCTTCACACTGTTTTGCACCTCTCTTATTTTGCAACACTCATTGCATCAAAATGGAAAGAATAAGCAGGTAAATATCTTATAAGCATCTACAATATTCTTTTGTATTTAATCTCTAACATATATTGTATTGTGTGTTGTCTTGTTGCTTTCTAAACAATGAGACATGAAGCTGAGGGTTCAGAATCCTATTTCTAGGGATGTCAAAAGATGGTCAGATGTTTTCTTTCCAAGGAAACAACGACATATCAGGATCCTTTGCTTTCAAAAAAAGCAAATGGAAAATTAGTATTTTATATTCTTTAGAAGAATTATTAAAAACAGAATAAATAAAACAGAGAAAATATTCAAACAAGATAGGAACTGAAGATAAAATGACAACAGTTAATCTTGTAATGCAAAGATGGAAGACAAGGAGATATTTCTGACACTATGAAATAATTATGTCATTTGCTCTTGGATGACCACAACTAATATTCAAGAGCAACTTTTGAAGACCATAATCTTCAATGCTCAATTTGAAATTATTCCACTGCTCTCTTTCTTACATAGTGTTTCCCTGGAAGCTAAAACATCGCTACCATTACCCAATTCTATGTTGACAGCATTCAGTATCCACATCTTTGTAGTACATGAAACAATTCTTTAGTGCTTCTGTCATTCAGACATTTGCACAAACTGGACAGTTGCATAAGCTGTGACATTTATCACCTTGTATTTAGCAAGTGCATTCAAATGAGGACTACATGAAGCCTGCCTTATTTCATGTGTTAGTCCTTTTATAGTGATATCAGGACATGAGTGCATTTCAGAGTTGTCTTAATTTGCACTTTATTTATTCCACAAGCTGTTTCAGGTCATCCTTTTTGGGTGTCCTGATTCACCACTGATCACCTGTGTAGCTTGGTTCACCAACACACTAGGCCATCAAATGAACGAATGCAAAAGTTAATCTGAAAATGAACTGAGCTATACAAAGTCTTTCAGTAAATTGGAGGCTAAATGGACTAGCAATATTTAATCTCAACCATTCCTGTGATTAAATATCTATATGATGAAAATAAATGTCAAAATGTCAGATATTTGCCACGCAGTCCAAATTGCTCAGTAGCTTCCCAATTCTCAGTTTTGAAAAATGCCACCACTCTAAAAAAAATGAAATTACTTTCCTCACTGATATGTGGAACTCTCTTTATAATCCAGTATAATAACAGTTTGTAGGACTATGAAATTTAGATACATTTAGTATTCTCAACACTTATTAGGACCCAAAAATGGCAATATGAATTGAATGGTGTTTGTTATAGCTCCACACTGATGGAATAAATTTTAAAATTGTAGTCAGTCTGTGACACCAAAATTAATTAGTGGCTTGCAAACAAATCCTTTAGGAAGTGGTGTGTGGGTGTGTGTGTATATGGGTTATTTTAAAGCAGTTTCTAAACAACTGAATGCCAAAGCACTTCACTTTTGTTTTCTTTCTTTGTTTCTGATGTCAGAAAGGTTTGTATTTATATGAGAATATTTCAGATTTTACACTCTCTACAGCTCAAGATGCACATGGGCAGCTTGATTTACATCAGCCTGATGACTGATCAAGGACATTGGGATCAAGGATGCAAGGCAGCCTATTGAAAGCAAGTCACAAGCATCATCATCAGACTCAGTTTTACAAGGAAGAGTTAGAAGTCCTCTATTCCTCCTCAACCACCTTTGCATACAGAGCAGGCAGACATTGGGGAATGTGCTATTTCTACATCCCCTGAGTTTTGGGGTCAGTGCTGCATCTGTCACCAAGAATCACTGTATGGGAAAGCATATGGAAATAGATGATACTCCTCCATATAAATATTTTTTGATCACCTAAGCAATATCATTTTGCTGTCAGAAATTGTTCTGCATAGCTGGCCTAAGCCCAAGGCACAGGATTACCTCTCTGTACTGCCGACAATATATATATTTATATAAACTTTAATATGTTCCCGGATATGTTTGCAAATTTGGCATTAAAAATATTGTCCTTGACGTTCCTGCTCACAGGATCTTGTCTTTTCCTTAAGTCTTGCTGCTCTGTGTCCTTCCCTCTACAAGAGGGAAGAGTCTTCCAGACCAGGCAATATCCAGACCTCACTCTTTGTACCCACTGTGGTATTTACCCTTGGGTCAAAGCAAGCATGAAATGCTACTTGATCACAGGACAAAAGTGCTTCACATGCACTCATATACACTGCATAGACCACAGAAGATGAAGGAACCCATTCTGCCAGTGGAACCACTGGTTCTTGACAAGGAGCCTAGTATAAGTGAGAACATAGCAACAAATAAGTTGACAAGCATAAAACAATTCTTCCTCCATGTTTCTTCCCAAAACTCTCTTACCACCCCGGTCGGGATCTCTACCCTTTTTCCCTAGTGTTCTGGATGCTACTTTCTGCCTTTGACAATTTCCTGCTCTTTTAAACTGTTTAAAACAGATCCTTTCCAGAAAGTCTTGAGCGACAGCCCTGAGAACCAGCTCTTTTACATCTGGCATGTGTGAGCAGGAGAGGCTCAGCCTCTGTCCTCTAACTGGGATTGCCCTGCAGCTGGGATTTCAAAGCCATCTGGACATTCTGGATGCCAAATCAAAACTTGGTAGTCCAGCGCCCTTAAGCCCAGAAGTCTCAAAAGGAACTCCCTCTTGATACTACACACATCCACATCTATCTTGAATTAAGGAGGGAATTAAACCTGGGTTTGCTCTGATCTTGACATTGCAATGGTTAATACAGGCAGATTTGACTCTGAGATAAAACTGATCAATTCCTCAAGCACACAGCTGATTTTATTTGCACAGGACCAAGACTGTTTTTACTTAGTAAATGGAAAAAAAATTGTTTATGCCAACCTTTATAGTGTGCAGCTTATCAGAATAAAAACATTTAAATCAGTAAAAAAGAAAAGTCCAGATAACTGACTGCAGACGAGGCTGCAGCACAGCTGGGAACAGATAAAAGCTGAGGAGAAACTACAATAGAAGCAGCAAACTTCCTCCAAAATCCATTACTTGAGCTTATGTATGCTGCTTTCAGCAACCTGTACGGGGGACTAAAAGTGGCTTCAGCTTACCTTTGGCACTGAAGAGCAGACAGATAAGGATAAATATCAAAAAATTTAGACTAACAGTGCTAGAGGTGGGAAAGAAAAATGGAGTTTATGCAGGCTTAAAGAGAAAAAATCCCCACATTTATTTCAGGGAGAAGGAAGATAAGGAGCACTGTGCTTAATAAACTTTATGGTTTATTGGCCATATTCAATATTTTCCAACAAAGTTGTATAAACTGTTCTACAGATCTACCAGTCAGGGGAAGCAACCTCCTGACCAACATCTCCTGGCCTCTTAGAAAACAGAAGGATGTGTATAAGTAGTCTGGAGAAATGTTTCTTTCGTCCCTGCATGTTTGAGACTCAGACTTAAGGTTCCATGTCCTTCTGCAAGGAGTAATCTCTGTGAATGTGGACTGCTCAAAGCAACCTTTGAATGGAAATTTCCAGCCCACAGAGATGTCACCTTGACCCACAGCAGCCAGCAACCACAGAGGTGTTTAGATGGAAATGCAGCACATTCCATTTTCCATAATAGTTGCAATAAGAAATATTACAGATTATTCCCCTAAAGTGAGGAAAAAGATACTCTTACAAGGATGTCTTACAGATTTTCTTTGCTCCTCAACATCATTTGAGGTTGTGCTATCCCCACCAGAGTAACAAAACCCCATAAAATTAATCAGTGAGAGAGCAGAAGACATTAATCAGCAGTGGTTAAGAACTAGCACAACGATTTCATGGCTATCCTGTGACTTTCTACTGAATTATACTGATTGAGCATAAATGCTGCACAAGGTCAATTAGTGTTACAGGGTCTCTGCTCGCTGCTGTTTACCCTCATTTACCCCAGTCTGTCAGGGTTTGTTTGAAACAGTGATGGAAAGGAATATTTTAGTAGACTTAGAAAATTCTACACAACTTAAGAAAGACTCCTTGGTGAAGTGAAAGCCATGCCTGTCCTTTGAAGAGCATTCAGGATTCCGTATCCTTGTGCAGGACACAGACCATATCCATGGGCTGGATCACCAATCCTTTGAACTCTCTACCCTAAGAGGAAACATGCTCAGAAACATCCTGAAGAAATAGATTAGAGTTGTTCCCTCCAAACATTAATACCTAACATATCAGCTCTATCTGATGGATGTATTTCCAGGAAGACTGAATGCACCAGTCAGCAGAAGAAGTACAATTACATGGAATTTTGAGCAATGAACAATTAGCTTGAGACACCTTTACATCCCTCTCTCTGTGCAAAAGGAAAGCTCTTGGAGATGTCCATCCCTTTTACTTTGTGTGCATAACTCTGTGGGCATCTCTGGCATCTCCTCAGACTGGGAAGTACTTTGTAACCAAGCAATATAAAAGGCTAGAAAGTTGAAGGCTAGAAAGTTGAAGACTCTAACTTCCTTAAAGATCACAGAAAAAAAGTTGCTTTATGTTAGAGATCAATAAAGTACCTCACTCTTGTAATTTGTTAATTGAAACTGAAAAATGACAGTAGAGCTTTACTGAAAAATACTTTGTGGCATTTTCACCACAAAAGTCTGGGCAAAAGTGCTGCTCAGCTTTCAGCAAACAGAAGCTAAAGCAGTAGCCTCAGCCATTAGCTATCTTCTGCTCCTTCTCCTTCTTTTCCCAACTCCAAGGCCACTCAGTATGGACTTGTTCCTGACTGACAATAAAATTCTAGGTGTCTGCTTTGTTTCACTCTGTCTCTTGCATGTCTTTTAATGAAAATATTTAAAACTTTGCTAAAAGAAGGGCATTTCTTGGTGTCTACTCAGTTGCTTCATAGAAATATGTAAATCACAGTTGGAGTTGTGTTTTAAGGAGGGAAAAGCAACTCCTCTGCACCACAGGATTAGCAGGTGCCCTGCTAGGCACTACTAGATCATACAAAAGGCAAGGAATTAACGAGGAACTTTTGTCTTTGAGTTAGAATTTCCCAGTTTCAGAGAGATTTACATTAGCAAATCAGCCTGTTAACAGAATTGGATGTCACCAACCTCATTTAGAATTATCACAAATACTATCTGTGATAATAGTATTTGTGATAATAGTGAGGGAGGGGCTGCTGACCCAGTATTTCTTTCCAGAGAGCACAGGTTAAGGCCTGAAAGAAGGCTGAACATACAGCTGTGTAAAACAGCCAAGATGTAACCCACCTATGTGGTGCCTGAGATATTGATATTTGCGTGGTGGAAAATCTTCCCGCTCACCTGCCACACAGAGAGATGCCCATCTTTCTCTTTGAGCACAGAAGAACCATCAGTGGTGACTGAGGTACTTGACCAAAACTCTTGTTAGATACAAACCAAGTCATGCAGCAGGCACCTGGGCCCAAGAGCCCAAGCATTGACCATGTCCCCAGGACAAGCAGCAGCCACTGAGTTCATAGATGCTGCGCTCAGTTTCTCTAGAATCAGTCTCCAAAGTCATCTGACCCAACTCACACCAAAGTCAAAAGCAAAACAGAGGTGATTTCCATCACAGGACACCAAATCCTGACTATACAGAATGTAAAGATGAGAGCATCAGGAAAACAGAAAGAGGAACCCTGACAGCCCAGGTCACAAAAAGGAGAGTCTTATAAGGCAACATCAAAGCACACAATAAAAATTTTCCCAAACCCTGGTTTTGTAAAAAGCTGGCAGTTCTTCCTACCCCAGGTCCTTATCCTGATGTTGTCAATTTTTAATGCAGGAGGCTCATGGTATTTTTCTGCAACCTGTGTAACACATATATACATATATACGTGTGTATGTATATATATATATGTACACACATATATATACATATATACACATATATACAGCCATCTGTGTAATACATATATTTTGCCATCTTTACCTTGATTATAGATCATATTTTTCCCCTCCCTATTTCCACAATACTAACTTGATTCTGAAAAAGCAGAGAAACAGTTAAAATATTCATGCTGCAGTTATTTCCAAATTTCCATGAGGAATCTTTTTAAAACCTTCCCACTTCTTGTCAAAATATGGATCTTACTTAGTCCTTTCTCTGAGAGATGCAAGAAATAATAATTTGCTCGAGCCCAGCAGCAAACAGTGCAGGCAACCAACCCACCCTTCCCTCCCCCAAACTTCAGAAACCCCAAACCTTTTCCCATGCAGAGCACTGGTACAAACTCAGCCCCCAACTACACACTGTGAGAATCCATCATTTGATGACTAATGCTGGTACTGTCATTATTTATTAGGCACAGGCAGCCTGGATGCTCCTGCCACCCCATCCTAACCCCAACCCCAGGCTAATTATGCAGCACCCCCGGCTGAAGGCACGGCAGAAGCTGCAGAACTCACCATGGAGAGCATCCTGTGCAGGGAGCCGTAAGCTGCTGCTGCCTGCTGCTGGGTCTTGCGAGCCAGCGCTAAACTCTTAGCTCTGGCTTTACTCCTCCTGAAGGCGGGCATTGCGGCGCGGGAGCGCAAACTTTGCTAAAGGAAAGAGCCCTCGGAAGGAAGCCGCGGATGTTGTGATCCCCCACAAACACACCTTCCCTCTGAGCTCAGCTGCACAAGTTTCTCTTTTGTGCCAATTACTCAAAAATCAAAGATGCTGACAACATCCCAGTGAGAGGAGGCTAAGCAGCGTTTGAGAGTACAGACAGACCTGCCATGCCTCCCTTTATTGCTACAAATGAAGGAAAAACATGCTAGATGAGAAGGTTTTTTTATAAATAGCTTGATGTGGTGAGTGCAGGACAAAGTTCAGTTATGACAAGGGAAGATGGGTTTGATCTCCCCAGAAATATACCTGCCTCCCTGCCTGTGAAATTTACTGCATAAACAAAACATCAGGTGCTTTGAGAAAGTTAGCCAAATACCTAAAAATATCTAGAGGGTGCTGACTGCCCTGAAGGTCAGCATAATTTGTCAATAGCACTGATGTTCTGTCAAGGGTATATGCTGCTAAATGTTGAGGCATACAAATGCTCTTACAATGATAAAATGAAAAACAAATAGGCAGCTCTCTCGATGATTTTTTATATAATTATGCTTGTCCTTTGTTTGAACTTTTTAGCCATAATTATATCAATAAAAAGAAATTTAAAATGAGCTCACTAATAAATTCAGGCTTGAAAGTAAGAGTTCTGATGCTGACATATTTATACAAAACCATTTGGGTCTACAGATAGATTACTCTAAGAACAATGCAGCTTTAAATAAAACATTATAGGACATGACAACACTGAACCGAAGAGATAAAAGACTGACAAGCAATTCATTAATAAAAGGAGAACTACACCAGTGGCATAATAAAACACAGCAACTCCCATGTTGCCCCTATCACAGCACTCCTAGAGTGCAATGAAGCTGAGCTGTAAGGCTTCATTCAACACTGCCCTTGGCAGCACCTACTGCTCCCTAGGAAACCCTTTTCTTGAACCCCAATGATACACCAAGCCTGGGTATCTGTATCCTTGGTTATGAGTGCACTGCTTCCAAGGTTTCAAGGATGTTCACCTTCATACAAGCAAGGGAATAACACAGATTTCTCCTTTAATTACTGCAATTAAACTTACATCCATCTCTTTCCAAATCATTAGCACAACTTGACAGCTCAGCATTTGCCAAACTGTACAGCTCAGTCACTGAGAAGCTGCCTATCAGAGGAAAAATGATGCTGGAGCCCTGAAACAACATGCTGCTGATAAGACATGCAGAACACATCACAGCAGCAGGAACCTCTTGCTTAGTGGATGGACTGTGCCCTTTCTTCCTCTTGGAGACATATCAGGGTCACTGGGGGAGAAGACTGTAAACAGAAAATTGAGGAAATGGTCTTGAAGGAGCAACAGAGGTTTTGCCTGCTCCCTAACATTTCATTTTTCAGTGGATGTACAGTCTGGTTTAAAAATCCGAATTCATAGATTGCTGTGTAGCATGCACATGGCTACTGTTCTTATCCACCATTAGTATGTGCCTTTGCAGTAGTCCACAGATCCTAGGGATCCACAGAGTAAGTCTGAAGACATGAAACAAAATTAAATAAGTAGTTCATGGAAATTAAAAGTTTCAAGTGCTGCATATGGCATTTTAAAAATAACACAGGCCAGGTCACTAGCTTAAGATTAACAGAGTGTATTAAGAGTATAACTATACATTCTAGAGAGCTACTGTTTCTTTGTTTTCTATGTGCATTAGTTGTGGCACTTTCAAGCTCTATTTTTTCTAATAGATACATCTACAAACACAGCTCATCCACTGGGAC
The DNA here is from genome assembly GCF_047830755.1 of Zonotrichia albicollis. Classification (NCBI taxonomy): domain Eukaryota; kingdom Metazoa; phylum Chordata; class Aves; order Passeriformes; family Passerellidae; genus Zonotrichia; species Zonotrichia albicollis. The sequence continues at coordinate 65,709,994 of NC_133821.1, forward strand.
TGAGAAAAAAAAAAGAAGGTTGCTAAATTTCAGGTCCAAGCAATATCGTCAATCTTGATGAAAAACAATGACAGGCCTTTTTAATTCCATATTAGGAAGTCATTCTTCCCCAGATTTGCTAATTAAGCCTGCATTATTAGCTAGCCATATGCCAGCTAAAAGATGTTACCAATTAACAGCTTTTTTTAATGTGTATTCATTAGAAAAAAGACAATTATGTTTCAGTAATCTTTCCATCTCCTATTGAGGGACTTGGACAAATCAAAAAGGGGAACAACACAAACTAAAGCAAAGCAAATGAATGAATGCTTTTCATTTAGCCTTTCTTTTTCTCTAGAAGCACACAAGCAGTACTCAAGCACTTTTCAAAAACAAGTGAAATAATCCATCACTGTGAAATATTTTTAAGATCACTGGAAAAATGACATAGCCCTGTTGTTTGTTCCTGTGTACTTTGAATAACACACATTCCCTTTACCGACATCTGGTTTTCATCTTTCCATTTCAGTGGCACCAGCCTTGATAGTTACCATAACAGTGACATCCTTCATAATACGAGCTTCCCTCTATTGTCCCCATACGTGTAGGTGTGCTTATCTGCCTCCAGTTCATTTCCCATCCTGCTTTTGCCCCTAATGCATCAAGGTAAAAGGCTAATTTTGCTCCATCAGTGCACACTTTGAATGAAAGGAAACACTGGCTTGCCCGCAGGACAATCCCAAGCTCTTGTGGGCTACTTTGTCACATCAGCCTGGACCACTGCTGACATAGAAGCATAACTCCTATAACTCACACAACATACATATGTAGACACACACACAGACACATATATTTAAAAATATACATATACTTACCCTGCACTAACAGGAGCTCTGCAATGTTAGTGCTCTCTAAGCATTATAAGCTCAGGATTAATACAGCTTGTCTCCAGACCTCTGCACTGATCTAGAGGGAGTCTGTTTTTTACTTTTTATAACTGTGGGTGGATAATTTTTCTGCATATTTTCCTGTCATGCTTATTATACTAATAACATGGTTTTAAAATGCCGTCAAAATGTATTTTCAAAGCATAATTGACCACAGTGAAGACACTTGCTTTAATTCCAGTGATTAAAAAATCAGTTAGCATTCCAAATGTTTAAAGTGAATTCTTGTTTTATTTTAAATTTCAAGCATCTTAAATATTGCTTGCAACATTCTCACTCAAAGTGTTTTGTGCTGAATGCAAAAACTTTTCTCAAGTATTGCGTTAGAAACTGTAGCAACCACTGAGACATTATCTTTGCAGTTGCACTCATGTTTCACAACACAGTTTTGCAGTGTGACACCTTTGGAGGCAGAGAAGGCAACGCCTATCTCTTCTTGTTAGTAGCCAGCATTCTGCATTCCAAATGTTAAAAGATGCAGTAACTCCCCTGTAAAGACAAATATAGATTCTCTGAACTCTACACCAACCTCTCCCCTAGTTTTGGCAAGGCTTTGTTTAGGAGCTACAGGAGAATTCCGCTGTCCCAGAAGGAAATAATCACCGTGTGAGAGGATGTCTATGTCTGCTCACAATATGTTAACAAGAGACAGCAGGTAACAAAACATGAAAGTCTGGTGGAACTTCCCTATGCATCTAACTCAACTGACCCCTTATTTTTTTTTTTTTTTTTTTTTTTTTTAATTCTTCTGCCTCTTCCATTCTTTCATGTACCTTTTTGTTACCTTTTATTTTGCAGAATTTGCTGCAGGTAGCAGACATTTTTCAGTTTTGGTATTTCAAGTCTACCTTTATTATTACATGTTCCTGACAGAGCAAAATAGGAATCAAAGCTTTATTGAAGTTATGATGATATCCAGGATGCAGTATTTATCTGAAATCCTATACTGAAACTTTGTGCAAATTAAAAGTGACTTTGTGTGCTATGGGTGACTGCTGGGCACATCATATACCTTGGCACACACTCAAATTGGGTTTAGATGCTTTTGTATCACAAGGAAAAAACACTGTTTTGTTACTGTCAACAGTGCAACTGAACAGTACCTTAATTAAAAAAAAAAAACAAACCACCAAATATTCTGCAGCTGGCAGAGAGGTTACCCAGTTCCCTGTGTCTATCAGAAGTGTGATTAGATATCTCTGCCTTTCATTGCAAAGTGAAACACTGGCGTCATATCCTGCACTGCAGGTGACCGGGGCTGCTTTTGGAGGCACAGGGTGGTGGGCTCCAGGCAGCTTCCTGCCCTTCATCACTGAAATCACAGTTGTCTCCAGAGACACTGCTAACCATATCCTGTTGCAAATATTCAGGGCCCTGTCATATGCTTCCCTTTTCACCTGCAGGTAAGCCTTATGGATTTTTCCCAGATGACTACAAAGAAAATCTGTGTTGTAAGTCCTCTCCCACTGGCTTCCTTCATTTGCAAGCATCAACACAACACAATTTCTTTTCCTGATCAAAACCATCTGTATGTTTTACACCAAAAGCTGTCTCAGTACTTTTGAGAGGACGTTTCCTTCAGTTGGAGGAAAGACAACAAATACCCCCTCCCCCTAAGCCCCAGGGCCTCAATGTAATAGCACAAAACAAAGCTGTACAAGGTCACACCTCTGCATGCAGGAACTGCACATACTGTGCAGACCCTTCAGTACCCTTTCTTGTGCCTCCCTACCAGTAATTATGCAAGCAGGTCTCCATCCACAGCCTGACCTGGTTACAGGTTCACACTAGGTACAGCACTTTACATGCTTTAAGCCTTATGGTTTTGCAGCTCCTTCGCTGTGTTAGCCAAGACTCACAGCTGTTACACTTGAATTTTGGGCCATCCATAGGGGATGCAGAACTCCAGAATCAACACAACAAAGTGAAATCCAGGACTGGGCAGTAGCACTCACTGGTAGGTTTAGGCTTTCTGTAACCTGTAGTCTACCAGTTCTGGTTCCTTCTCTGAGTGATAGATTAATACACTGAATAATTAATCTAATTAATTAGATTAATTTGCAAAATTCTTATGAACTTCTGAAGGGCCACAGTTTCACTGATACCCTTCTCAAAAGGCACAGGAAGAGAGCAGGGGTCCAGCAGCAGGTCCACACTGCTGGAGCCACCATCTCTGGTAGGGTCACCATAGGCTGGGCTATCTGAAAGGGAAGCACAATAATTAGCAGAACTCCCCACAGGCTTGTCATGCTTTCAATGCAGAACAGTCCCCTCCAGGCACAAATGAATCAAGGACACCACTGCTGAGAAACATGCTATTTTCCCGTGTCAGCTCTGAGATTCCCTAAATGCATGTCACATCTGGAAGAAAATGACACTTGGATTGCAGAGGCTATACATGATACCATGTTGTTAATCCCCCTCCTACAAAGTAAAAAAAAAAAAAAAAAAAAAAAAAGATGTTAATTGCAGACTACTCCCCAGGCTTTTGGATGTCATCAACTGCTAAAAAGAAGTTTTCATGATTAAAATAAAGGAAAAATCCTTCATGTCCTATGGATGCTGAGTACACCTTGAGGCAGGCAGCTCTCCTGCAATTAATGACATGCTGTGCAAGTGGGAACTGCCCGGGCAATGCAAAACAGAGCTAATGAGAAGCCATCAGGACATTCAGCTAGAATTGCCTCCATGCAAGAAGTGGGTATGGGGCTCTGTTGAGCTTCTGGTAATTTCTGCTAGGTTTTCTTTCAGTGGAGCTCAACAACTTGGTTAGTACTAACATTGCCTTTCCAAGCTTTTTAATTTTTACAGGCTGCTTAACAAAATTATTTCATGTACACTGCCTATATACATACAGTCAGACGGGTGATTCCATACTCATCTCTGAAAGTGATGAATGTCATCACCAGATCAAAATAAATAAATGAACCACCTCATATATATAATAACATATGATCCATATAAAAAATAGGATTACATTTACTGACAGCAGCAGTAGAAAGCAGTTGAGTGTGTTTTGAACAACAGTGCCCCGAACTACTCCAAAGGCCATCTGCTACAGATCTCAATGTACAATGTTTTCTAGGTGATAAATCATAGGAATACATCATTACCAGCATCCAGTTGCATTCTTCTGGAAGAAAAAATACCATTCAAATCTTCTACAAACATTAAACAATTGCATGAATTTTCTGTTGGGATTGGACTGAAAGTATGAGTAATGATTACCAACTACCTTCCACTCCTGCCATTCCATGGCAACTACCACAGTTGCCCCTTCCTCTCCCCAAAAATCAAACCATGCTTTTTTTCTTCAACAACTGAGCATTCAGGCAGACAAGCAATCAGATACATTTTCTCTCATCCTGGTTTGAACTTAGACCTCAATATATATTGTACCTAGGGATTTTTACCCTTGAATTATTCTGCATCAGAAGTTGATGGCTGTGGTCATGCTACTAAATGGAGGGGTTTTGAAATCAGCTTTAGAGATTTTGACGACAAAATGCTAATTTCTTCAACTTATGAAAACCACCCTTCCAGTTGTGGCTATGTTGTATATACAAGAGGCCAAAATTGCAAAAAGCAGCAAGCTCTTTACAATGCTCACTGATTTTCATTACAGAAAGAGCTGTGTGAAACCAGCTAATAGATAACACAGTGATTTCCTTTTTGAAATCCCAACACATGTATTTTGCATCTGTTCAAAGCACTTTGTGTGTTGGGAATCTTTCTAAGGAAGCTGCATGATGTAGAACTTGGAAGATGAGTTTGCTTTCTGACCCAGTCTCTCTCTGCTTTCACACCTCCTGGCCACCATCAGATATGAGCAAATGAGCTGCTCAATTGCACATACACCTTTGATTGGAAGGGCTACGAAAAAACCTGAACAGCTGCCCAAGTCAGGCATATGTGCACGTTGGCTCCTTGAACACGAAAAGTGGCGCTGCGTGCAGGAAAACCAAAAACCAGAATTCTCACCATGGTCCCAGACATGCCGACTTCCTGGAAATGTACTTCTCACTGCACTGGCCACAATTGGCACCACAATAAACAGAACACACAAGCTTCAAAAACACTGTAAGGATGATTTGATATTACACAGGAAACTCAAGCATCCAAGAACAAGACTTCTGAAACACAGAAGGACATATTTTTTCTACTTTCTTTTTGTTTGCTATATCTGTAAAAATGGGTATTTCAAGTAGGGCCATCATATTGATCTAGACCTCATCCCCATGAAAAGCTGAAACCATTGGATGAAAATGCTCCATCCTGTAGGAGATGCAGGTTTGCGTTTGCCAATAGTGTCATGAACTCTGCTGATCAGACTTGCCATGGATTCTCATTTCCTCATCAGATGAAGGAAAAGGGAACATGGTAATCAACAGGAGGGAAAGATTAATTAGTTGAGATAATCTAAATAAGCTCAAGCTAGGGAAAGGTGTTCTAGGATTTTTAACTAACTTCTGTTCATTGCATTAAGAATGGTATTCTCAAGGGAAAAAATGGGGTTTGTCTCTGCAGTGTATAGATTTCTTTTTTACTAAGAGATGATGGAGATAGATTTGTCCTCATATACACACATTCATGTATGATCAATAACCCGTGCTGAGAGTAAAGTGACTATTTCAAGAGGCAACAGCAAAGGCAATTTCCCCAAGTTTCTATATTCAACTTATTCCCAGGACTAATTTTCCTTCATTGTTTGAAAGAAATATGGAAGCATTTTAAAGCCTTACAAAGTGAAACCAGTTGGCCATTCTTTAAAAAGCCAATTCTTGTTAACATTCAAAGTTTCTCACACAGCAGCTTCCATTTCTGCACCTGCAATGTTAATTTTTGAAGATGCCACCACAAAACCATTCAGTATTCATTGACTGTTTCTATAATGATTAAAAGCCATCACACTAGCTATTTTTCCTGGGTTTCTTGAGTTTCTTAAAGACCTCTAAGATACATCTGAGAATATAATGAAGTTATGTGAAATATTTGTAGAGAGTATACCCTAAGGTTTTTTCTTATGCTCTGTAAAATACTTAAAGTGAAAATACCTCTTCCTCTTCTCAGACATGCATTTATATGAAGTTACATTTTATGTCTGTTAGATTTAATATGATTTCAGAAATGTGTCTCTCTGATGACACTCAAAAGATTTAGAGCAACCAAGAGTCAGATCACAGCAGGTCTCTTTCTAGAGACCTTAAAATAATAGGTAATTATATGGTAAAATTTCCCCTTCTAAATATGTTTCATAAAAGGTTATTTTTAATACACTGAAAATACAAAGTAAAGATAAGTGAGTTAGTAAAAGACTACTAAACCTAATCTTAAACAGTGGGCTAGAGAAAACATTTCTAGACAATATAGTTTGCAATTAGAAATCACAACTAGCTAAAGGAAGAGTTGCAATTTTTGTTCATTCGACTTCATGCTATTTTGATGTAAAGAGAGCTTGATTCTTGGCAACTGCCAACATCCAGGATTTAATGAGCACCAGGAGCACAGACAATTACTTCTCAAAATGATTAAACATAACTAAACTTAATTACATTGACAGGCATGCTCAATTCACAGATTTTCTGAGGTTACATATTCTTCTGTCAACAGAACATCTACATACTCCAGAAACAAGAGCAAGGACAACATGCTGTTGCCACATAAATATATTTTAACAGAGTTTGGAAATGTACTGTTACGAGTATAGTAACTATCCCTGTTAAATAAAATTGAAGATAAGGTTAAAGATATTAAAGTACAAATGGGGTATCCCAGAGAATAGAGAGTTGTCAGAACAAATGTGCATCTGGAATGGATGGTTCTTGATATCCATGTATTTTTAATAAGATTTTATAACATAAGGAACAACTTCCATTTCCAGAACGATACTAGCCTCTCTTGCCCTCCTAAATGCATTCACTTCCCAGTCTACAAAAAAAAAAAAAAGATCCAAGAATGACTGACTAAATGAAGGCATGTTTGAATGTAGTACACATGCAATAAAAGACTTATTTCTTTGAGATTATAAGGCACTTCTCAAATGCCTCACTGTACTTTCAGTTAAGATGATGCCTAAACTTAGCTTGGTATGAGATCAAGAAAATAGTGAAAAACAGACAAATGAAAATGCTCAAAACAAGAAACATAAAGTCTAGAAATCAGACATGCAGCTATTAAATCCAAAGCTTTAAGACTGTTTTTTTAATTTACTTACATATTATGGGACAAAAATCAGCCAAACTTCAGAGGAGCCTGCTCCCTCAGAGCCAAACAATCACATCTACGGTTGCTGTCAGCTGGAAAGTGAGCATCTCTAGCTGTGTCTCCCCTGAAATAATCCCAAACTGCCTGTTGTTCCAGGCTGTGCTCAGAACCTCTCAGCACCACCAGCCTCTCCTCCACAGAGCTGTGCTTACAGAGCTCCTCTCCCCCATCCTTCTGCAGCATCGCCTACTTGCCTACTGCACTAATGGTGTCCACAGGCGTGGGAGGTCAAGGCAGCACATGCAGGAAACAGAAGGCAAAGGAAAAAAAATTCCACAACCCCAAATCCAGATGCTACACTTTTCAAGGCTGCACAATTTCCTCAAAATAGCTTTTATTAGCAATAGTTATTGTTCATCTGGTGAGCAGTCTCAAATCACAGATATAAAAACAGAAATCATTTCAATTCCTGTTATACATAACAACAAAAGCACATACAATGTACACCACCTGAACTTAACTGTTAGGTTTGGGTTTTCTTTACTTCTACATCTATTGGGGATATCAAAAGGGTCAGACAAAAAGCTCTGACGGTAATAGGCACCCTCCAACAGAAAGACAGCAATCAATTACAAACCATTTGCAGAAAATATAGACCTGTCACAGACGCGTTTACAGCTGCAGTCTGACTGCCTCTGATTGCCAGGCTGTTTTCCACCCTTGTACCTACAAAACCAGGACAGCCTCAGATAATTTTTAAAATGACACTAGCAGACCTGTATGTCAGCTCAAGAAGTGCACTGCAATACAGAATGGGCAATTACTTCAGCAAATCATGCAAAAGCCCTAATAACTGCTGAATCTGACAAATTTGAGGCTGGAGGGAGGACAGGGAGCAGACCTGTACATTTTCCCCTCTTTTTTTCAGCTTTAATTGCAGCATGCAATTTAGAGCATTGGAGCAAATTTAGTGCATTAAAAGCAGCAACTAGTGTACATCAATTGTTCTCTGTGTACTTAAATGTGCAGAACTCTCCCTAATTTTCTGGCACCTGGTGTATTTGACACAGGCAATCAGGACTGGCTTTGTTCTTCTGCTAGGGCAAAGCAGATGCCCCAGAATCTCCTCCCCTACAGCAGGACAGAAGGTCAGCATTTATGTCCACACAGTGCATGGGGTACACTGCATAGTCCAGGTGAGCAGGGCACCCCAAGGTACTCGGGGAGCCTGGCCTGGTGAAAACAGCCATCAAATCATCCTAAGCCTTGGAGTCACCTCTGGTGTGCTCCCACAAAGATCCCTGCCTTCTAAAGCCAGGCAGAGCAGAGAAATCCACAATACTTCTTTCAAAGGACCAATGTGTCCTAAAGGGAGAAAATCCAGCTTGTTCTTGTCTGGTTGCAAAGACTTTGGGGAAGCATAAGGACACAGATCATCTCTGTGGGAATCCCCTTGTGCAGCAGGAGATGGGCTGAGGACCCACAATCACCGGGCTTCTCCTTATTCTCTAGGGAAAGGGCATAAAATCACCTGTATAAGACCCAAGTAGGTTATGAAGTAATTAATAAAGTAAGATTGACAGCTCCCCTCAGTAGGTATAGTTAAAGGCACAATGTATCTTCCTATTCCAGTCTTCTGAGTTTTAACATTCTGTCTGATCTCTACCAATTTTTCATACAACCCACCAAGGACAGTAATATATTCCAGAACCATAAAAATTCTAACGTCATTCCTGTTATGCAAGAGTGCTAACACAAGTGTTATCCCAAATTTGCTTGAAGATACAACCAACTCATCAACAGAATTTAAAAACACATCTCTGTTGTCAGAATGGCAATGCCAGGTAAAATCATGGCCACCAACTCAAAAACACTACCCACACTTGCTGTTGGGAGGTTCCAAACAATATGCACTTCAATTGGACAGAGGTTGCAATTTGCCTGACTCAGAGAAAAATGGACAAAAAGCTGCTCTTTGGAGACCAGTGCATGAAGGTGGGCACTAATTCTGGGCATTCCTGCCTCAGCCCCCAAAGCCCTTGCTGAAGGAAGGAAAACCATCAGTCCAGCCATGTCAGATAGAAACTGCAGACACATAAAGGGTCTCCAAATTAGAGGGTGGCAATCACTGTCTCTTGAACATTGAACCTCTCCAAGTCTGTAGCCAGTCTAAAACAACTGACATAGTAGTATTGCTATGGTCACTGCAATATTATCAGTAAGCCCTGGAAATATCAGCAAAAAGAGAAGACAAAATAAACTGAATCAATTAGAAAGCTGTAGCAGCTTTACTCTTCTCTGCAGGAACTGGGTTCAAGCCACACAGAAGAATGAATTTGACAAGTCTCCACCTGCTTGTCATTTGTCCCCATCACACTGCTCCTGCAGATGCAGCAGCTGTGCTGTAGATGCTGACCTGTCAGGGTGACCTCAAGATACTAAAACTCCAAGTGCACCTAATATGCATAAAAAATTTTCAAGCTAATGCCATATGGTAAATTCTTTCCAACAAAATGCAGAGCATTAACGCTACAACATTGCCTTTTGGTTCATAAGGATTGTTGTGTCAAGCATTTTCTTACCCTGAAGGGTGGATCAGTCTTCTCCCTGTGTGGCACTTGGTCCAGAGTGCCATCAGTACTGCTCCTTTTCAAACTGGATGTGATGTCAGGCACGTTACTAAAGTCTGCATTTGAAATAAAACACATAAATAAATTAGAGGGTTATAGGACAGGAAAAGGAAAATTATTTGCTCTTACCTAGCGAACATGTTCAGTTGTCTAGTACAATTACAACAGCAGGAGAGAATCAAAGAATTGATTAGGCTGGAAAAAACCTCTGAGACCATTGAGTCCAACCTGTGACCTAACACCACCATGTCAACCAGACCAGGACACTAAGTGCCATGTCCAGAAAAAATACAAAATTTGCAATCACCCCTCAGCAAACAATGGGAGAGGCCAAAGCAAGGAGCAACAATGCCTTGAAATTCTGCTTTCCAAACAGGAGCTGGACATGGGAGAGTGTCTGAAGCAATGTGCATATCTGATCTACCAAAATAAACGTAAGGCTCTTGCTAACAGCATGCTTTTGAAGGGAGCACTATCTATAATCAGCACATTCTGTGCTGAGACAACCAGTGAAGATTATTAAATGCACTCAGCAGTTCTCCTTGGATGAGCATACCATTGTTCAACACGGCTTAGTACTCAATCCTTTAAAGATTTAAGAAGAAAAAAGAATTTTGTCCTGGAACAAACACCATAATTCATAATACAGACACAATCCCTTCTTCTTGCAAACACTTTACCAATTTTCTCAAGTTTGCAGTCCATCTACATAGTAGCTGGCACAATGCAAAAACCAGAGCACTGTCCTGTTCTACTTACTGACAGACTGTAGCTTTCAGTAACATCTACATTTAAACTCAAGAGCTATCCAACAATGCTGATCATTCATTTAAAAATCATGTTCTTTCTTTTTATATTTCCTCAATTGGCTGCTGAAAATCTGCAGAGATGTTCACGTGGAAATCCTAATTAAAATTTCTAGAAGTGAAGAAGTGATTTTTGATCTGCAGTATTATCAACCCATGTAGCTTAAAATTATAAAGCAACCAACAAATAAAAAAAAAAGGACAGAAAAGAAAAGATAAAGGAAAAAGGATTTTCAGCAACCTCACATGCTAAAACAGCAATAAAATAAAGGGGAGGTTAAAGTTTGCTGCTTTGTTTCCTACCCTTTAAACCTCTAGAGTATAATTCACACCATATTACCACATTTTCAAACTCTTTCTCAACACCTACAAATTCTGAAGATTTATTTTTAAGTGAAAGGAAAGAGTCTTATTTAATCACTAACACCAGCAACTGAAATGGTAATTAAAACAAATACCACCCATCTTGCAGAATATCATGACAGCTTGCAATAAAGAAATTGAGAAGGACAACAGAATTCAGCTGCCTGGGTGGTGTTGTTCTCCTGTCAATGCAGAGCAGGACCAGTTCCTCTCAGAGAGAATTGAACAACATGGACTGAAGCAGAGAGGAAAATGGGAATTTTAGGCCCAAAAGAGCACCTTGCAATGCACAAAGAGCCTTCCTGGTAAGACAAAACATGGCTGACAGACTCCAGAGGCAATTCAGAGAAAGACATGCAAATAACTCAGCACAATGTCAGCTTGGGTTTTTCTATCTGTTATCAAGGTGCTCAGGTGACGCTTAGCATCGAGGCTGACATTTTCCACCCACATGTCAAATACTTGACCACCTTCTCATTTCCCTATCCTTACAGAAACAAGGTCACATCACTTTTCTCCCCTCAGGCTTTCTTACCTTCTGCTCCCAGCCAGGTGCTGCTCCTGATATATAAGAGCCTGTGTAACATGCAATACCCCAAGAGTTATCACTTTTGCAGAAAAAACACATTTTATACAACTCCACTCCAGCCATCCATCATCTTTAAGACCTTAAGAAAGAGTCTGTCTTGTCTATTTCCCTGATTATGCTTTTACCTCTCTTCTTCCACCAAGCCTGAATAATTTTCTCCTTCCCTCTAGACTTCTAAAGTAATTTTGAGGCTCTCTTCTGTCTATGAGTACACATGAATGCCTATTGACTTCCACCATTGTCAACTCCTGCGTAAGCCAAGCCCTAAAACTTAAATTGACTTTTAAACAACATTTTCTTCAGGGTAAGGTGATGGCAAAGATATTATTTCCTATTGCTTCCCAGGTGAGCTCTTTTTATTTCCCCTCTGGGTTTTAATGCCCTTCTCCCCTCCAAACAGCATGTACCTGAGCTATATTTTGCAATGGCATAAAGGATGTAGAGTTTGATCTCAGGTAGTTAGCTAAAGAGAAAAAAAAAAACCTATTTCCCTGATTTTTCAAAGTGATCATTAAACATATTTGTTCTTCATGAAGCAGTAAAACTAACTTACACAAGCAATGAAGAGAGAGCATAAATGTAGGAAGAGGAAAATAGGGTAAAACAATCAGCAAACAACATAAACAGAAGGAATCAGGATAACAACACCCAAAGCAGGCAAATAGAATATTGTATTGCCTTTTCCAGATGACCCATCTTTTCCTACCTTTACCCTAATTTTGTTTTTCCTTTGTAGTGTACAGGACTATCAGAGCCAGGTCTACATAGCCTTGCCCATTTTTATAGCATTTGCTGTTGACAGAACAAGTTGCTGACGATGGAGAAGCAACAGTAAATGTTATTTTAAAGAGCAAAACCTAAAAAAAGTTACACGGAAAGAATCCAAGGTGAAAAAAGACATCCTACTGCATCCTACATTGTATGCAGAACTAACATGGGGAGGGAAGTAAGAAAGGAAGGAAGGATGTATGGGTTGTTGATCAGTTTAGGGTCCACATCCTGTCTCCTCTTCCTTCTTTTGCTGTGGAAGGGGACTTCCTTTGGATCTGCTCCTACAGATTATTCCCAAAAAGCACAGAAGCACCAATATCAGCTGCATAGCTCAACCCCCCCACCAAAAAAGAGGTAGTATTAGAGAATGGGTAATTACAAATGCAAAGCTTAAGGACATAAACACAGCAAAAAGTTCAACACTGAAATTCTTTCTAGTTCCAGTGATAAATGCAAGGGGACTAGTAAAGCCAAACCCTACAAAATGTATTTTCTTTAAACATTAAAATTTGGATTTAGGTCTACAATAGAATTCACATTATCAAAGATGTTCACAAATAATAATGTGGAAGTTGAAAGTGTTCTCTTACAGGCTGGTTAACCACTATTCTTTCAGGTAAAACTAGCAACAAAACTGTATAGAATTTGCACAAGATTAAGAAAGATGCTATCACTGTGCAATTACAAATTTTTTCCAGTATATATTATTCTGGTTCTTTGCTGGCCATGAGCATGCAACAGTATGTAGGGAGATATATGTTCCTAAAAATCATTGAAATTCAAGGTAAAACCAGCACTAGGTTTTTTAAAAAATAATTATTAAAGAAAACCTGGAAAACTTTGATGTTACTAGAATTATGTTTCTCTCTACTTAAAGAAAACACGAAATACTTCACTGAAAACATTGCTTGCGAGGCTTTCCAGCATAGTAAATGGTGAGTGTGCCACGGCTAAATCTGCCCCTACAGCTCCATTACAGTAGTACATTTGATTTATTCTACTGACACACTTGTTATAAAGCTGTCTGAAAGAAAAATGGGACTGATAATAATGAGTTAAACAAAACATGGTTTAAATCTTTTAACATAATTTTTCTCTGCTGCAGTACACCTCTGTCCTGTTTACACACACATTCATGCTTGCTGAGTTGAAATGTTTATCACTTCCAGCTGGGGTACAGGAACCTCTGAAACAAATGCTTTTTTCCAGTCTAGCAAACAGGAGTGTCTCCAGAAAAGAAAATACTAAATAGTGTGGCAGGTTGACCCTAGCTGGACACCAAGTATTCACCAAAGCAGTTTGATTACTGCCCTCCTCAGCTGAACAGGGGAGAGAAATGTTATGAAAGGGTCATGGGTTGAGATAAGCATAGGGAGAGATCATTCACCAGTCACAGGCAAAACCAAGGCAACTTGGAAAAATTAGTTTAATTTATTACTAATCAAATCAGAGTAGGATAATGAGAAATAAACCTAAATCTTAAAAACACCTTCTCCCCACCCCTCTCTTCTTCCCGGACTTAACTTTATTCCTGATTTTCTCTCCCTCCTTTCCCTGAGCAGCACAGGGCATCAGGGAATGAGGGGTTGTGGTCAGTTCATCTCACATTGGCTCTGCTGCTCTTTCCTCCTCATGGAGAGGACTCCTCACACTCTTCCCCTGCTCCAGCATGGAGACTCTCCCATGGAAGACAGTCCTACCTGAAATTTTCCAGCTTGACTGTGTCCTATGGGTGGCAATTCTTCACAAACTGCTCCAGAGTGGCTCCCCCCCAGGGTCACAAATCTTGCCAGCAAACCTGCTCCAGCATGGGCTTCCCATGGGATCACAGCCTCCTTCCTGCATCCATCTGCCCTGGTGTGGGTTTTCCACAGGCTGCAGGTGGATCTCTCTCTGTGGGCTGCAGTGGAACAGCTGCCTCACCATGGTCTGCACCAAGGGCTGCAAGGTCTGCTCCAGCACCCAGAGCACATCCCAGCCTTTCCTTCTTCACTGACCCTGGTGTCTGTTTTTCTCAGATATTCTCAGTCCTACTTCCAGCTGTGATCATTCAGGTTTTTTCCCCCTTCTTAAATATCTTATTCCAGAGGAGCTACCACCGCTGCTGATGGGCTCAGCCTTGGCCAGTGGCAAGTCCATACTGGCGCAACTGGCACTGGGAAGCATCTAAAAGCTTCTCACAGAAGCCAGCCCTGTAGGTCCCTGCCACCAAGACTTTGAAACACAAACCCAATACAATCAGCTTGTTGCAAATAAGAGTAGCAACAGCCGATAAATGCTAGGATTCCCAGAAAAGCACAGGGGGGAAAAGAATGCCTCTATGTGAAAGGCTTAAACTACATCACATGAAATGCACACTAAACATTTTTCTTGGTGTCAAGCAAAGAACCACCAAGTACTAAGAACACACTCACACCTTTAGTTACCAACAGCATCACCAAAGAATGCCATTACTCCTTCAATGTTATGTCTTGCTGGCAGGCAGGTAAGTGACTCAATCATTCAAGAGAAGTTACAGTCCAACCACTAAAAACTGAGAGAAAACATACTTCTTAAATCGTGTTCCTCACTGCTCAACATTCAATTAAAAACAGGCACAGAGCACACAGATGGGACAGTTGGTTTGAAAAACAAACACATGCAGCATATCCAAGAGCTCTATGCCTACGGGAATGTTTCTTCCCATGTTGATGCAGTGACACACGTACAAGTGGTGAATGTGGAAGTTATTCATGTGTTTGTGAGCAGTGAGGTACAATGGAAACTCATCGTCTAGCAGATGTGTGAGACAATAATAATCTCTGCTGCAATCCCAGCCAAGAATCCAAAGGAAATCAACTGGAAAACATCAACACTGACCATCCGGCAATTCATTTACCATAAAGAAGCCATCAGCAATTGCAAATGTCACTTATCTTTCTTCTTCTGTTTAATTAACAAAGAAGCCTTAATTACTTTCAAGTCATAGATGTTCTTACCAGTTCAGCTGCTCACTGCAAAGCCACAATCATCATGAGGAGAGAGTAGGAACTGAAGATCCTGTTTCTTTATTCATAGTTCTCTTTTCATAATGCATCAGAACTTGTTCCATTTCAGACTGCTCTCACTGATTTAAAAAATGCCAAATAACCATCACAAGCACGTCAAGGGTTATCAAATGTCAAGCACTGTGCAGGTGGTGTAACCACCTCTTTTTTCAAACTATGGCAAAGAGGAGTGTTTCCACCTGCCACTCCAAAGACAATGATAAATTGAATAAAAATTGCTTCTATATCTACATAAGAAGACAACACAGATAAATTAAATGTACTCAGTCTCTCACTCCAAGACAAACTAAGATCACTGCAGGGCATCATTTTCAGATCTGTGAGGAGCAGCAGCTCTGGGCACTACTTGATAACTATCCTCAGCTGTAGGAGAGAGAGGGCGAGAGAGATGAAGTCTCATGTTTTGTCAGAATCAAACAAGGGAACTGCACCTAGGTGAGTGGAGATGCTTCATTAACAGTTAGCAGCTGTGAGTCTTTCCTGGTATCCCTGACTTCACCTGATCCACTTACCACATCACCAAACACTCACTAAAGCAGAGTCTGACTCTAAAGGCCATGGTAAAACCAGTCCCACAGGGCTTGGCTGAACCAGGCTGAAGTATGTCTGTAATCAACAGGGATGAGCAAGGCAGGACAGGAATTAATGATCAGAAAATGGCCATGTCTGAGGTGGGCGTAAGCCATGCTGCACTCAAGCAGATGAGCAGAGAACTAAACTTTAGCTGTCAACATATAAAACCTGGCATATGAAATTGAAACTCAGGAGCAAAGATATCAATGAATTATTCAACTGATGATGGGGAAAAGAGGATAAGGCTATACAGCTGGTGAATAACATCCATTACCTATGCTTAAAGAAAGAATGAGAATTCTGGGGTAATCTAGTTTTGGAAAATACAGATCTATAACCTATGTAGTAACCTTAGGCTCTCACAATAAATTCAAGGAAAGAAAAATCAGAAACCTGAAGATAAATGGACTATAACATATATACATTACGGGTAAGCAGATGGTGTCAAACTAATCTGACATCCACCCTCAATAAAGTATTTTTTAAAGACAAAAATAAAGGATAAAAATAGCCTTCTGGAAACTTAGTTTAAAAAGAAAAAAAGAATAGGAAACTTTTATAATATCCCTGGGGAAATTTTTAGCCAAAATGAAAAGGATAAGAATTAAAACAAGACAGAACTGGCTAGCAGGTAAGATGAGAATAGATTTGTCTGAATTAAGTCCTAGGCCTGGGAAAGGCTAGATTGTAGATTTTGTTCAAGGTGGGTTTGGGGGATTAGTTTTATTTGATATTTTGATTATTTGTCTCAGCAAACAAAGTACAATAGTAAGTACTCTAATTAAATACTCAAATCATTCAAAGTTACTACAGAGCAATAATTAGGAGCACAGCTGGAGATGCATAAAGGAGATGTGGATGACCTTGAAGATGAAGGCACAGTGCTACAATGAAATCACATGGAAGACAGTTTCAGGGACCTGTAAGAACCATTGCTTCTGTAAGCTAGGACTCTTGAGTTGGAAACACAAAAGAAAAATGTGGAAGTGTGGAGATGGGGTTGACAACATGTAGTTGTGAGCTAGAGCTACTTAAGCAATGGCAAAGGCCAGAAGATACCAACCAGTCATTCCACTGGCCAGGAATCTGTCTATGCTGGCAATTAGAAGACTTATTTTCAACCATCACACAAATAAATTTCTAGAACAGACTTACCTAGGCACAAAGATTGCAAACAATCTATTTTAAAATGGAATAGGATAAATGTATCAATAGGGTTGTCCAAAGCCATAACAAGCAGAAGATTGGACATGCTGAGTCTGGAAATTCCTTCCCATGCTGGGTTTATCTATCACCAGCATAGCACAAATATTACACAAATACATACATACATAACTCAGCTACACAGGTTAAAATGGCCAGAAGCCTCTGTCTCTTCAGTAGAGCACAAGAAATATTTTAAGTTTCATTAGTACTGGTGCTTAAAGATACTGGCAAAGAATGTTTATGACTAAGAGAACATTTATTTCACAAGTGCATGTGGGTGATGAGCCCTGAAAGTTTCTAGCTGACTCCAGCTCTGATGTTCATTAACAACTCCACTGCAACAAAATAATTTTATTGGTTTTAGTTCTCTGGCACTTGAAAGGGAAAGAGGATTCACACTTCCTGCCCTCTCTGCTGCAGTTTTTAATCTGCCGTAGTTAGATGCTGTAGATACAGTGGCACTCAAGCAGTTATGATGGGCTTGGCCTAGTCTGTGAAAGACTGATATCCTGACATCAGATCAGAGCAACTGACAGCCTTTTTTAAACACCAGTATTGTCCAGTGATTTCAGACAGATTAAGCAAAACAGCAATAAAGCGGGCATCAACTTATTTCTGAGAATAGTAATATGAATTCTAGCTTGAAAGAAAAATAGGATCCACAACTGTAAAAGATTGCAGGAGGTCCAGAATGTCCACTAGGAAAGAATTTATTCAATATTTTCAGTAATTCCCAAATGTTCTAGAAACCATCAACAAAACACAATTCAGCTGATCTTCAGCATGTAGGATATTCCACTCCCTGTTACAGAGAGTTTCCATAATCCCCTGTATGGTTTATCTGGAAATGAGATATTACATTTGGGTAATAAATTTAAGCCAGGTGTATGGAAAGCTGCATTTTTCATTGTTCTGCAAATTCCCCAGACTGATCAGTTAATTATGATAAGCTTACAGTTATCATTTTCTAGCCAATGCTACTATCAAGAGAAAAGTAAACTTCCAAGAGAAGATAACAAATATTTCCAAAATCCATGGTGCAAAAATAATACCATAGTCTGAGCCAACTCTCAGAAAGGAACAAAGTTTTGGTGGTCTTCATGCCTTCAGACTTAATGAAAAACGGGGAGTGGTAGGTGAACCATTCCAGCACAGCCTGGAGAAGATAAATATCAGCATAAAGAGCTCTAAAAATGCTCCCTCAGAGACCACCACTCATAACTTCAGTTAAACAGTTCAGCCTGGCAGGTAGCATGCATGTGCTTATTTCTTTTGGTTTTATACAACCTAATGCATTTCAGGTTTTCAGCAGTATATTTACTCCTTTGTAATGAAGCTGAAAAATAGGTCTGTAAGCATTCCTTCTGTATCCTTTTCCTTTCTGAAAAACTTCAAGAAATATCTTTCAAAAAGTAACAGTTGATCCAAAAGAATTTATTGAATGGCTTTCAAAAGACATTCTCACAGTCTCTGTCAGAGAAGACATCCAAGTTTCACCAGAGGGATGAAGGGTTCTGGGTTCACTAGTTCAGCTATGAATAACTCATATGTCTTCTTATGAGAGGATAAGTCTTTTCAGCTCTTTGGCTCATGTTATCCCCTGGGATCAGCATGGAAGGGGCACCCACCAGTTAGTATACATGACAGAGCCCACACAATCTCTACAGCCCTTTAGATTTTTCTCTAGGTTGCAAAGTACAAAATAACTATGGTCTGAAAGAAGAAAAGCAATAGAAGACTCCATGGAAGATTCATTAACTGTCCCACAATGGCCATTTGCACTGGAAAAATTGCAAGTAAAAGTCAGGAGGGTCTAGAAGATGAAGTTTTGGGGATACACCTAGGTCAGTTTAGTGAAGCTGTGATACAGGGGGAAATGGGAGTTTCTGCTCCAGGGTTTCTGTCATGAAGGCCCATGTCTGGGTAAACATCAAGAGGTGTTTGGAGACATTCAAATAAAAGCAGGTTTTTTTTTCTCTAAACAATCTTTGGCCAGAAAAAGATTATCAGAAATTTGCTGATAAGTCAGCTGAATAAAAATTCAAAGACCATGACACAAGAATGGTCCAGCTCAAGTAACAAGTGGAGATCTAATTTCCACCTAGGAAAAGTGGACTGTAAGGTCCTACTTTTACCTCATTATTCATCTATATCCTCTGCATGTCATAGTAGCAAATAAATAGACAAATCTGTTTTCTGCATTCTTACATCCTACTAGTACAAACCTCAATATATGAAAAATGGCTGCTGTACACTGAGCTTACTCATGAGGAGTTTTTTATGGTCACATTTGTTTTCTAGGCTGAAAACTGTCTCCAGGTAACTTCTGCATTAAGAAAACAGATTTTTAAGGGAAGGTGGGTAGTTTGCAGCCACAGATGAGAAATGCCCGTTGAAACCCATCATGTTCTCTACCACTTCAAGATGAAAACCAAAGTAATTTGGTTCACTTTTTTATCTTCATTGAGGTTCTCTGTGGATTTGGGCAAGAGGCTGAGGTACCATGGACCTCAAGTGCAGATTCTTATTCATCTCAAATTAATTGAGTGTTCATGTTAGCTCAATTAATGGAATCTGTGTAAGTTTTTAACTATTACACAGTGCCAGTCCATTTTTTTTCCCCACAGCTGGTACTCGCAGTGTTCACTCTAATGCTGGAGTAAGCCCAAATGTATTTGCAGGCAGTAATTCTGGTTACTAACTGTACAGCTTTCATGCTGCTTTAACCAAAAGTTTAAAAGACACTGAAACACTAAATTTATTATCAATTCAAAACCACCTTCCTCCTTTTGCCTAGGAAATTTTCAAGTTCTTCTGAAAGCCTTTGAACTAACTTCAGATTACAACTAGCTCAAGTTCTTATTGCTATATTATCATGACCTGAATCTACTACCACTAGTAACTTCAGTCTCTAGAAAACTGAATGTTAGAAAAACACACATAAAATTAACTGAATTTAGTAATTCAGAAATCATTAAATCTCTGTAAGATATTTTGGCTTTTATCACTTTTTGGTGGTCTGGATATTTTATAACCTATTTTGAGACTGGCTAGAACATATACTCTCAGGTTAGGCTGTAAAAAATGACTCCTTGGTGTAGCTGAAAACTCATTCAGGAATCCTTTCCATATGTTAAAATCTGGAAAGAAAATTAGCATACAGCTGTCATAACATCAGACTTCCTAGACAGGATTCCCTAACACAGAATTACTACAGGCCTGTCACTAACTAGAATAATTGTTACCAAACAAGACATGCAATTACAGACCAGCCAAGAAGATTCCCTTCATGGCCCCTCTCATCCATATGTTTTGGCTTCAGGGAGCAAACTATGAAACATCAGAAGGTGCTTTACATGCTTCCCAATGTACAATGCAACCTGGCTGCTCCTATTTGCGTACGTGATACTGCCTAGACAAAGAGAAATTCCTGCTTCTGGCCAGGATCTGAAATGATCAAGCAGGACAAGTCTTTCTCCTTTGTTCTCACCCTTCAGTGAGGAAAGTGACATTTCTCCTTTTAACATTCCACATTTTCAAGTATAGAAAAAGGCAGTATGTTCATGCAAATATTCTTGTATCATATAGCTTTCTTAAGACATTTTGGGCGACATGCTGAACAGTGGCTTCACTCCAATCAACCACCTACTTGTACAAGTTTGACTTTCTATAGGCTGCTTTATGCTCTTATATTTCTTTTTTTTTTTTCTAAATATCTACAGCAACATCCATTTTGACGCCAGAGCAGAGTCCTTTAGATTCCTTTGTCCATTAACAGCTCACTGTGAGGTTAAGTCATTTGACTCATTAGCTAATTCAACTATCAATGGGAGATACAAATTAGCGACACAATAGGAAATTGCTGCCTGCACTTCTGTAGCAATGCCTGATTAGCCCCTGCATCTCAGTGATTTCTTTCTATACGGTTATTTAACATTCTAAACTTTCTCTGGTTGGGCAGCTGTTCAGCATTTTCAGCTTGAAGTTTAACAATTCACACCGGCTTCTCAGACTATTATCTAAATGCTTTTGTTTTTTAAGTGTGTAACAAATGCCTCCTCCCATACAGTCTCACTGGAGGCCAGTGTTAGCCATAGCTAATGCATCGCCCTGCGATTCCAGTTCAACAGCTGGAGATGTGTGCCTGCAGTAGGAGCAGGAAAACAGCAGAGCCCAAGCTGGCTCCTCAACACCACCATCCTCTCTAAGTCAGCAAAGCCTGCAACCCACTGCTGCCATTAGGTGTTCCAGGCTACAGCTGCTGGACATGCAGGGCTGCTGTTGGGGTTCCCTCTCCTTGTTTTTGCTGCTTCTGCAGGATTACTCACATGGGAAGCTTTGGCTGCCCTCAGAGGTCACTTGCACTGGGGAGAGCTGGAAAGCAAATGGAGCTAGCCCTGCCCAGGTTCCAAGTACATTACCTCAGCACCACATTTTCTTCTCCATCTCAGATTTATAGGCACAAAAGTAATAAAAACAGAAAGGAAAAAGGAGTGGAAAAGTTACCTACTTAATAGTTTAGCAAGAGTTTGTGGCCAGCTTAGACAGTTTTTATCATTACTCAACCTACCTTACCTCTGTGAAACAGAACATCTGCTGTTTGATGTGTTTTAAATCATGCCTACGGCACTAGTCTATATGTGGATGTCTCTAACTTTATCATAATTAATAAACCTCCTTGCTATCCATATTGTCACTCTACAGAATTCAGTAGGAAGGGCAGTATGATGATTTATGCCTACATATCACTGAGCCAGAAGGTGCAGCTATACAGGGTTTAATGAATTTTACACCAGGGAAAAAAAACCCAAAAATTTGGCCCACTGACTTCACAGGGATTAAATCATAGCAGCATTTAGCAAAGCAGAACAGAATGCTCTTCCAGTAGGAAAGCACAACGAACAGCATTTTATAGCATAAGCAATTTTTTAATTTGGTGCACACACATCTAGCAGAAAGCCAACAGGACAGTTTGTCAAGTGTCAGCAAGAGCTCATTAAACTGCCACTCTTGGGAAACACTTGGATTGCAAAATATGCAGTAGGGCAACAAGTGCTCCAATGGATCCAGCTTCTGAAGAGACAAATGCTTTCTCTGAACTGATCCCTACACTGCTACAGTGCCAGCAATTGCCACAGGTCAGACCTAGTCTTTTCCCAGCAATTCACAAGAGTGCAGGACAAAGACACTGGTGTCCACAGTGCACAAACAGCTTGGAGCAGGAGCCAACCCTCCACAGCTGTCCAAGACTACTGTCAACACACAGCCCGCCCCTCGCACTTGCTCTGACGAGCACGTCCTATCACATCTTTGTGGTTTCCCACTGAATTGGGTAACAAGTAAGGAAAAGAAAGCCCAGCAGTCATCTATCTTCAGACAGATAAGCAGTCATGCTGCACAGACAGATACATGTCTATGTTACAGAGAGGCTTTCCCAGTACGTTGCCTTACACCACACAAAAGCATGTTATACCTGGTATTAGATCCACCAGGCAAGAGGGAGCAATGTGTGCAGATCTGCACAACTAACAGATATCAGGGCCCATTATCTAACAGGACTGTGGGTGTCCTTGGGACTTGAGAAGCTAAGAAGCAATATTCAGCTCTTCTGAGCTCAAAGGAATTTTCTGTGAAGGAATAAAACCAGATTTCTTTGAGATCTCACACACAAAGCACAAGGAAAGAGATGCCCTACAGCACAACATAGACAATTTATATATTGAAACAGCATCTAAGCAAACAAACAGGACCTGATTAGGCAGAACTAAGAGTAGAACTCATTTTAGGCATGTTTTTCCGTTAAGTTTTAGTTCTCCTTCAGTTTACAAAATGCTTTCAGCAATACATTAAAGACATTTACAAAAAGCTAGGGGCAGACAGAAAGAAGCAGAGTGTTCTGAGCCAGTGATGCAGGCACAGCCTCCAGCTGTCAGAGCTAGAGGCCACCTTAGTGTCAACTTCTTCCTAACTTTATCTCTTCTGTTAAGAAGGACACGCAGGTCTTTCTGATATTCAGGGTAGGCTAGGGCTGAAAAAGGATGTACAGGGTGCTGTGTAGAAGGGTGTGCACAGCAACATGCAGAGAAACAGCTGGCAACAGAACCAACACCTGCCTTTCTTTTCCTCCCTTTACTCAGTGGTATCTGACAAAGCTGAATGGAGCAAAATTTTCTGGAGAAGCAGTGAGTTGTAATCACACTTTACAGAGGCATCTAGAACACCTAGCAAAGTGCATTTGAAACAGGAAGTACCTTGGAATTGAATCCAAATCAGTTGTTATTATTAGGGTCATTTTTAAAATAATCTAGTCATATAAAAATTAAACTTGTGGCCAACTGATGTGCTTTGCTTCTGTGGGTGCTTACTAAGACTGAAATCAGATGCTGCACATGTCCTCGTAAAAAGAAGAGCCACTTTCCATGTGAGGATTCAAACCACTGATCCTCCTCCTGAAGCACTGACACTTTGCAAAAATATCTCAATGTTTAGCAGATGAGGAACTAAAATGTAATTGCTCCTCTCCAGCACACAGCCCAGCCATTTGTCAAAAAGCACGAAGCCTGACTCTCTCTCCAGCCATGCCTCTTACAGCACAAAACAGCTTCAGCAGGAGTGAGTCAGAGCAGCACGTCCCAGACTACACTGCTGCCCAGACATTAGTGCAAGAGGAGGAAAGCAGAGGGCAAAACCCTTGCTCCAAAGCGGCTAGAGCAGTGTCCTGTGTGCAGCTCAGCTGAAAGAGAACTTTCTGCCTCTGAGAGTAGCTCTCCTTGCAACCAGCTCTCCCCAGGCACCTGCCTGCTCCCCGCTCCTCCTCCTCCTCCTCCTCCTTACCTGGCTCTGGCCCTTGTCAGAACTCTGCACCCATCAGTTCAACGCCCTGACTGTGGGGGCAGGGGAGGAAGATTTCTCCTTGATTAGCTGCAGGGGCTGCAGCAAGTGCTGCTGCCAGCACAGGGGTGGGAGGAGTGCTATGGGGCTGGAGGAAGAGGAGGAGGAGCAAGCCTCCTCCTTGTCAGCAGCACCCAGGGCTTCTTCACTGCTCCTGGGACTGTGCCTCCAGAAGGAACGGCCAGACAGCAACCCAGACCCTGCTCAGAAGGGAAGCACCCCACCCCACAGGTGAGGAGTACTACACGGAGCACAGGAACAACATGCCCATTTATTTTTTACTTTTAATTTTCTTCTTCCCTTTTTTTTTTTTTTTTTTAAGCGGTTTCTTTCCCATTTAGCTCCCATTTAACTTTCTAACCCTCAGAGATGAAAGTGTTTCATAATGGAAAGTTGTTAAAGCATTTCCAACCCTCCATCCCCACCTTTTTTTTTCTTTTTTTTTGCTTTTTAATCACAGATTTCTATTTACAAATTAGGGTTCATTTTAACAGTGTCAGCTAACCAAAAACCACACTTTCTGAGGAAAAAGAAAATTCTGCTCAACTCTGACAGTAACTAACATTCTGCAACCAATTTTCACACCTACTAATGCTTCTACCTCCAGCCTCATACCATAGATACCCATAGATATAGTATATCTATAGATATACTATAAACCCACACAGCGTTGCCCTAAATATAGCTTTCAATTTTTGTGCCTCCTCTGTTGTTTTTTCCTCAAATATCAATGCCATCCTAAAATGAGGCACTTTTTCCTTTTTTTTTTTTTTTTCTCCACAGCTGTAAGAACTTCATTGTAATTTCCTCATTTTTTTAATTCTACATAATTTTTTAATCCTACATAAATATTTCTTTAAGTTTCTTGGCACTGGAGCTTGGAACAAATTTAGTTGCTCCACATTTATGAGTGCATTTTTTAAAAGTATTTCATCTCATTTCTTTTCCAGGATAAGCTTATTACTCACCAAGCAGCTAAGCAGCAGAAACATAGCAGTGCCACGTGGGAGATCAAATGATACAACCACAGCAGGTCCAAAATACATCTACAAGGGTATAACAACCTCTTGGAGAAAATGAATCACTCACCAAAAATTTCCCTGGGAATAATTTTCAGGAGTGGCAGAATTAGTGGCTTTGGAGAAAAGTCAATCACTTCCCTTCCATACAGTAAAAGCTGCCATGGTTTGCCACGAGGTATAATTGGGTATCCTCAACACAGCAGAATATGTAGGGAAAGGCATTCATCAGAGTTACTACAGACAGTTACAGAACTGTAAACAAATGTGCACAAACTATTACTGTCCAAGTTATATGAAGCCAGCGATTCATAACTTACTTTTGAGTAAGTTCTGTTTTGCTTTCACATGGTGGTCATCACCAACCACTAGGCAGGGCATTACTGTATGACTCAGTGCTGAAAATATCCATTTTTTAAGCACTTTGTTAATTTTAGCTCGTTAATCCTCATAGCACTCTAGAAAGACAGGGTTAATTTCTAAAAACAGGGAAGCAACAGCAAAAGCATTGAGGTTTTTTTAACTCCTGGTATGTACCTTCAGCCAAATTGAGCTTGATTTTTTAAAAAGGTCCCCTCTTCCAGCACTAATTGACTTTCAAAGGTGCTACTTCAGAAGAACAGATTCAATATGGACAAGCAAATGTTAGAAATTATTTTTGAAAACTGTGGTCTTAACAGTGACTCACTCAACTCTACCCAAGCAGAACAGTATTAAACAGGACAACCAGGGGACAGGTTTAGGAAAAGCATGGTTTAGGAAAGCTAACACATGTTTAGGAAAGCCATGTCCTGCTTGAACAACCTGATCTCCTTTAACGACAAGGTGACCCAACCAGTGGATGAAGGAAAGGCTGTGGACACAGCAAACCTGGCTTTTAGTAAAGCCTTTGGTAAGGCCTCCCAGAGAATTCTCCTGGAGGAACTGCCAGCCCATGGCTTGGACAAGCGCACTCTTCACTGGGTTAAGAACTGGCTGGATGGCTGGGCCCCGACAGTGGTGGTGAATGGAGTTACATCCATCTGCAGGACAGTCACAGGTGGTGCTACTCTGGGCTCAGTGCTGGGGCCAGTCCTGTTTAATGTATTATCAATGATCTGCACAAGGGATGAAATGCCCCCTCAGTCAGTTTTTAGGTGACACCAAATAGGGTTGGAGTGTTGATCTGCTGGAGGGCAGGAAGGCTCTGCAGGAACATCTCTGGAGCAGTGGGCTGAGGCCAGTGCTACGAGGTTCAGTAAGGCCAAGGGCCAGGTCCTGTCCTTGGGTCACAACAACCCCAGGCAGGGCTACAGGCTGGGGAAGAGTGGCAGAAAAGGACCTGGGGGTGCTGGTCAGCAGCAGTTGAGCATGAGCCAGCTGTGCCCAGGTGGCCAAGAAGGCCGATGGCATCCTGGCCTGGATCAGCAATGGTGTGGCCAGCAGGAGCAGGGCAGGAATTGTGCCCCTGTACTCAGCACTGGTGAGGCTGTGATCAGTTCTGGGCCCCTCACTACAACAAAGATATTGAGGGGCTGGAGCGTGTCCAGAGAAGGGCAACGGAGCTGGTGAAGGGTCTGGAGAGTGAGTCATATGAAGAATGGCTGAGAGAGCTGGGGGTGCTTAGCCTGGAGAAAAGAAGGCCCAGAGGAGACTTTGTTGTCCTCTACAACTCCCCGAAAGGAGGGTGCAGCCAGGTGGGGGTTGTCCTCTTGTCCCAGAGAGCAAGTAACAGGACAAGAGGAAATGACCTCAAGCTGCACGAGAGAATGTTCAGGTCAGACATCATGAAGTACTTCTCCACTGAAAAGGTTAAGCATTGGAATGGGACGCACAGGGATGTGGTGGAGTCACCATTCCCAGTAGTGTTCAATGAACAGCTGGATGTGGGACTAACTGCTGTGGTTTGGTTGACACAGCGGCATTTGGTCAAGCATTGGACTCGATGACCTTTAAGGTGTTTTCATCCTTAATGATTCTATGAATTTCCTAAAGACTGGATATGAATTTAAGAGTCCTTGACCTCCAAATACCTGCTTGCATCATTAAATATCCCCTCCACTAATCTAAAATGTAATTCAATTCCTGAGTAACAGGACACAGAATAGTTAAACCTTTTATGATTATCTATTAATTCAAAGTAATGCCATTTTCTTCTGTTTCCATTTGAACTGATCAGGTAATCAGACACTAAGCACTGAATTCAATTAACATAAAAGTTCTTCTCACAAAGCTTAATTTAGAACTATTTGTTCTCTTTCAGAATAAAATAAATCTTCCTTAACTGCTTTTAAGCAGAAAAGCAAATATACTATGTCCCTTTATCCACTAGTGCTTAAAGTATAATACATACTACAGTAATTTCCTATTATAATGGAATATTTGCACAGGTTGCAAATTTATCCCTGAGGAATGAGGAATCTAGTGAATGGACACATACATTTATTACACTGAATACTCGAGGTAATGCTGGCCTATGATAACAAGCCAACAAGCTTGATGATAGCCCTGATATAATTATGTAATTAATTAGCTCTATCATAATTTTTGGTTTATGACACTAACTTTTATGTGCCACTAGTCAATTTAATGGCATTTTAAATTGAAATAAGGCCCCTGAGAGAGATGCTACTTACTGAATCACAAATCTTGTATTCAGATTTCTTTTAATTTCAAAAGATGACCTAATAAAATTGCTTTATAATTAAATCCACTCTAACTTCTCCTATGTGATTCTTTCTCTTCTCCCATTTTTAATTACGAAAAAAATTCCAATCAGAAAACACTCGCCATCGTAATTATATGCAAAAATCAGCGATCTCTTTTTGTATCTCTTGCTGCTCCCTTCATACAGCACTGCATCTTGGCTAGCTTTCCTGCAGAATTTTACTAGCACCCTCCAGAGTCATAGCGACGAAACTGCACCTTTTAACCTGAAAATCTCATTAAATTTCCTTCTACCTTGTTTGAAAAATAGTCAAGGCGGGGGACGAAAGGGGAGCAAAGCCCCACGTACTTTCTATTTCAGACAGACATTCACAAGTGTTCTGGTATCACAAGATGTGGCTCTCCAGTGAAGTAACATCAGATAAAGGAAGGGAAGGGAATCCATGGCTTGCCTCCACCCCCAGTGCAGAGCCCCTCTATGTGCCAGCTCCTATTTCCAGCTGAAAAGGCAACCCAGCAGTGGGCACTGGCACCTCCTTGGGGCTGGGGGCTGTGATGTCATCCAGGAGCATTCCTCACCACATAGGCACCTTCCCTGCCTGGCATTCCTCACGTCCCACCAGGATCTCACCCTGACACAGCACTGTTAGGAGACATCCTCCACCCAGTGCTTAAAACAGAGGTATTACACTGAGTAAGGAATGTGAGCAGGCAGAAGCAGAACAATCCCCACAAAAGCTCTTTCCATAGGCTTTATTCTACACAATGGCCTCTGTACCCAACAGGAGCACCATGTCACCAGATGAGAGCAGAGCTCAATGACTCCTTTCTGAGGTGATGATACTCCTGCAGTGAAGAAACCCTGAATGTAAGTGGTACTTTGCCACACGGAAAGCATGGCAAACACAGAACAATACTCTGCTTCTGAAAGCCATCACATCATTTCAACCACTGATGCCTGGGAAATGGATGTGCTGGAGATACCCAAGATGACACAGAACAGTTAAGAGAACACTTGATAATACTGGATGGTGAAGAAAAACAGATTAAAATATTATCATTTCCCTGCAGACAATCATATTCTGCTCCCTAAAAAAATAATAACAGACAGATATTGAGCATAAATGGAACTTAAACAGTTTGTACTTGCATTTTTAAGGCAAGCACACAACTTTGATCATGACTGAGTTTTAAAAAACAGTTATATTTGAAGTGAGGTGGAAGTAATAGAATTATTGTCAATTTCTTACCATTTGCTGTGTTCTTTTTGAAGTTATCTAGAAACTCTTCCAGGAGCTGTGACTGGTTTGGAGGGGGCAACAAACTCTTTGGGTCTCTGGAAATGTCACCATCTGACCAGGACACACATAAGGGTTGCTGGGTCCCGCAATAGCTTGTTCTCACTGTAAGCATTACACTTCTGTCTGAAAACAGTAACTCCATCTGCCTGAGATCAAGATCAGAAACAGCCTCTCCATTTATGTTCAGGATTTCATTGCCTACTCGGAGCCCTGGCAGCATGTGAAAGCAAAGGAAAAAAAAAAAGGCAATATAATACAAAAAGGGTAACAACTCAAACCTTATGCTGACTTGCTTTTTATCTGTTCAGTTTTAATTCAAATACCCTAATCCTACCACAAGTCCATTAGAACCAGTGGGAGCTTTATTTGTGCTATAATTATACAGATTGACCTCATGCTTGCTTACTTTGATAGGTGCTACCCACAGTACAGCAATCAAGTTGGTTTTGTTTAAAGATGCTACAGAATTGGGTGGGTGGGAGAGCAGCACAGCTTTCAAGAAGATTAGAATAGAGGCACCTCTCACAACCAGATACCATCACTATGCAGCACCATAACACATATTTCATCAGCTGTGAAGAGCAAGGCACTAGTCACACAGGTCAAATTATCCATGCAAAGCTGCAACAACTAAAGATGGAGGTTTTTATCAGCTTTTATATAAATCTAAACAGTAGGAAGTGCTGTCTTTTTAAGTCAGCAAAACCAAGCAGATATTACCATCAGGTAGCAAATTCAGATCTCTGTCTCCATTTCTCTGGGGCTATTTTTCAGCTAGCAGAACCCACATGATGCTCACACGTGCCAATGAAGGGAGGCACATTTTATGAGCAGTGCAGTGGGAAGGTGCTCACAGAAATGTATGCAGAAAACTGCTCTGGGGAGGAAGGCTTTTTGCCAGCAAAAGTGGAAGCAATGGGTCATAGAAACTGATCAAGCCCATGAAGTTCCCTGGTGTGAGATGAACTCTTTCTCCAGTCTGCTCCTCTGTGCAAAAGCACTCAGTTGGATGGCTGAACACAGACTGTCTCCAAGGGTGAATAAGAACTGTCCCCAGTACACTGAAAGGATAATTCAGTTACTCTGTAGACACTATTTTTCCTACTGTTACATACTTTCCATGGTCTTCAGGAAAGAAAACTCTGAACAGTAAAAGCCGAAAAATATTTGAGACAGCATTACTAAAGCTCCTTCAAGTTTTTGGTCTCAAAAAAGATAATGAATAGTTTGAAACACAAACAGGACACAATACCTTCCTTGTATGCCAGTCCATCAGGGAGAACATCGCTTACAAAGATATGGGTGAGATGTTCATTCTCAGCAACTTGGGCTGTGACAGCAAAGCCTGAAGCAAAAGAGGTTTAAGTCAAATAAACTTTCTTGGGAACATTTCCCTTTTATTTCCCGTATTTAGCAGACTTAACATGAGAAGAAAGATACTTCTCATGAGAACACATCCACAGAGCATACAGAAATTATCACATGGTTACCCAGTCTTACCATTGTAAGACCTGTTAAAATTAGTAAGACTTTTCAACTCCAAGAAAATGCTCTGATGCACAAAAAAAAAGATTTCAAAAAAAGTATTTTCTACCTCAGCTCCATGACATTTCCATAACACAGCACAGTCCATCTTTACAGTAAGAACTCTGCAGAGTATCCATCAGACATAGAGGTGCATTAAACAATTCCAAAAAGTGGAAACACAAACTATAAAACAACAAACTATACTAGACTAATGAGTGGGAAAGGCCAGAAAATAATAATTTAAAACTGACTTGCAGCTAAAGCACAGCATAAAGCTGCCTTACAGAGGTATCTTTGCAAGGTATGCAATTATTCTTAGGCATAACTACCTCCCCTGGACAAAAAGCCTGTCAGAATTAGTTCCAAAGTATACTTTTGATACTGTGCCAACAGAGGATCTCTACCAAAAAAAAAAAAAAAAAAAAAAAAAAAGGCAAACCTTGACCTGTGCCTGACTGAGAGCACTTATATTAGTCCTGGCAAAGGACATTCATATTTCTGACAAGCCCATGCTTCAATTATTTGGCCACCGCAGGAAAATTAGAAAGTGAACCCTTCCAAAACAGAAGAAATGCACTTGCCAGTGTAAAACAATCAGTTTGGGTCTTTGTTATAATGCCTTGAGTTCTTTGCAGACTCACATTTTGAGCTATCAAGGATGGCTCTGTCTGCTCTCAGAAACTAAAAAGTCCCAAATGAGAAGAATAAAAAGAAGAATTCCTGAGAGCTTACCATAATCACTTATGTTTTCAGTCTTTGTAAGATGAACATGATAAATATTTAATGGACAAATTTCTATTTCGTCATACACCTGTTAGAAAAGAACAGTAGCAGAAGTCATCAAAAATGAAAACGCAAGCATCAAACCCCAGATACAGCATGAGAAACAAGCACAAAATTCTTTGCATCAAGACTTGCTGTCTTTACACAGAGAACTGTGTTACTTTGTAAGCATCACTGCTATAAGTGGGACTAAAGTTAAAGACCAAAAACCCACTCTGCAGTACAAGCTGACACTTCACTTTTGTACTAAATGCCTCATTCAAATCTTCAAACATTTCTTGAAGAAAATGTTTGCAGTGCCTAGCTACTCAAAACTGTGAACTAAAATGAAGTCCCAGAACAGCTTTAAAACCTCATTTTAGACCTAAATTTCACATGTTTGTAGGTGATAACTCAACTGCAGCTCAACCAACATCACAAAACTTTATCTAAAAGGAGTTACACTTTCCTGGTCTACTATGTATTCATATGGCTCAGGGGCACAATACTCAGTGTTTTCATCAACCAGTCTTCTGAGTTGCAGGCCATAGTGTCTTGGCTCCAGCTGTTTCATCTAAAGAAGAAAAAGAATGGAGTTTGGAATTCATTATTTATTTCCAGAATCCTGGACGACAGAGAAATGACACACATAACAAGCTTCTAAAATCATGCAAAACTAAATCTCAAAAACTAATTTTCTACTTATTTTTGTTGTATAAACAAAACTAGATGCATCAAAATAAAATATAAGATTACACTGCTATTTCCATTTTGCCTTATGATCCTCCCAAATCCTTTAATGAACACTGTCTTGGCTATTAGATTAACTGAGCACTAATATATGTTTCCAAAGATATCTCAACAGTCTTCTGTCCTTTTGAACTTAACACTCACAAGCACCTTTTTCTATGACTATTTCTGAAGATTTACTTCTGGTCAGCAGCTTTTGCTTCTGATGCAGAAAATGTGTGTGCACGTATGGGCAGTCAGGAGAAGAGATGGGATGGCAAGCAGGTTCCCTAAGGGTTTGCCTTTATTAGATTTTATTTTTATTGCTGGATTTCATCTATGATCAGAGAGTTTCCCCTATTTTTTTTTTTACCACATGAGGTCAAAGCAAAGATCCTGTCTCAACAGGAAGCCAAAGGGAAGTAGGGATATTCCCAAAGGATATTAGCCTGAAAGTGCTGAGCCCCTGATGGGAGGCTCTGAAAAAATCAGGATACTGGTGAGACCAAGGCACAAAACACTTCATTTTAGCATATTAATAGGCCAACAGTTCTAAAACAGGAGGAAGCAACATTTCCAAAAGAAGAGGACTGACACCCTCCCTGAGGGTTATTTAACCCCTTTAATGCATCTCAGCAGCTTACAATATCTAACTCTACTGAGTAACTGGTAATTAACTTAACTCTCATTACATGCTGCAGTTTACAAGTTACATGTGTTCTGAATCCTGAAAAATTGAATTCAAACGCACAAGTTGTTTTATACCTGCTATCCAAAAACCTCAGATGGAAAACAGCAATGAGAAAAGGATAAACCTCATAAAGCATGGATGAAGGGGTAAAATAAAACCCTAACAACTCTTCTGAACTTTAGCCTTATCCACATAGCATTCAAACATTTTCTGTTAAGAAGAAAGATTCCTTACACTCACCAGAGCAGAATGAAAATGTAAGAAGGAAAAGAACCAGGACAGATGAGCAGAAAGTATTCAGCATTAGAGAATGCTTATGAAAAGCTTTACACACAGAATAGAAAGACAAAATAAAACAGAAAAACATTTAAGAAAAAAAATCAAGGAATATAAAACTAAATTTTCATGAGATACAGACAATGACAATTAAAAGTCAGCTTTGCAATTAGAAATATTTTGGAATGACAGAATAAGAGAGGTAAGGAATTTCCTTTTGCAACTTAATTTTACTTTTATAAATTTTATTTCCTCCTTTAGGGGTCTTGCATGGCGCCCCGAGGACTTCAGAATGTTCTGGCTCTCCCGTGCCACCTGGTGGCCAAGTCAGACAATCCCTTCAGCCTGACCGGGCACGGCCAAGATTTTAAAAATAAAGCCTAACATTAAACATTTTCTCAAGGATTCAGTCTCCACCAGGAGAAGCAACAAGAAGATAATTTCTTCTTAATGATGCTCTGGAGATGCATTGGGACTTGCCTAAATCAGAGCGCTTATTTTGATTTTAAAAACTATAGTTTACTCTGGATTGTTAAAAGCTTTTTTTTTTCTTTTTTCCTCCCACCCAATATTAGCACGTGAAAAGAGCCATTAAATTGGGTCCTTTCCTCCATTAAAGCCTCAAACTTCATTAACGTCAAGCCAGTTCAATGAGTTCACATGGAAATTCACCGTAACCTATGCCAAAAGCTACAGCTGCATCTTGTCCGGCACAGGACTCCTTTTTTCCTGTTTTTCCCCTTGTGAAGAAAATAAAATATATTTACTAGTTGGCCAGAAAACAGAACTTGGGGGTAAAGAATAATTTTTTTCCAAAAAGCTGTTTAGCATCATTTAAGTGTCTTGAATCATGAAGTTAAGGAGTTCAAGCACTGACATATATGGAAGCAGAAATGTTAGCTATATTACAATGTTCTAGAGGTGCTGGTGTTTTGCCTGTAGCTAAAACTGGTATTTTTATTTTAACTTCAACCTGTGACTCAGTTTTCTGCTCCTGGCCTACAGCAATCCCTCTCAATTTGCCCTGATTTGCACTGATCACAAGCGAACTCACTCTTTGAAATTCACAAATACAGCTTGTATTTCATTAAAAGCTTATAAAGGTCATTTCAGAAGCAAACCTATATGATAGCCCTTGTCACAGCAGTCTTAAATGTCTTAATCTCCTACTCCAGCTCAACCAGTCCCTGTTGCTCCTCTGTGATTAATTAGCCCAGAACAACCAGGTTGCTGCAAGGACAACACAGAGTGGACACGTGCTGAGACTGCCCAGGGCTGGCTGCCTGGCACACTGTCACTGCTCCTGAAGCACCCCCCGTGTGCTGTCTCCAGCAGGGCTCTTGGAAACCTTTCCACAACCCTGCTGCCTTAGCTACAGCATATAAAACCACAACTAAGAAAAGAGAGCAATGTGCCTTAAGCATCTCTCTGTTGCTGTCTCATTATGTATTATTAGTATTATATATTATCTCATTACTGTATTATTATATATAATGATAATCTTACCACAGTTTTCCCTATTCATGCATCCACTGATATACTATGCTCCTTCTCAAGTCCACAGCTATTTACACGGAGCAATTGAGCATGAAAAATAAGTACCTTGCATGCCAAAGACAAAACATCCTCCACCCTGTGCTCTGGCTTGAGTGTCAGCGCCACAGCTTGGCCATCACAGAAATGAACATACGTCTGTGTTTCCCAAGCATTCTCCTTCTGGATGCTCTCTGGCACTGAGCTGTAGACATTCAAAAAATCGTCGACTTGCTGCTGGAAACAAGAGAGAAAAGTACAACATATATGAATGTTAAAAAAACAAAACAAAAAAAACCAAGACAAAACATTTCAATTACATTAGCAGTTTGCTAATTTGGCTATAATTCAAAAACAGTGCTGTGTATTTCCCCATGGCAATCCAGGCAGAGTTCTGTAACCTGCTCTCATTCACTACTGAAGACCTGATTTTCTAGAGCTCAGATTGAACTTGCTGTGCTTTCCCATGATGGAGTTTCATGCCTTTGTCTCATACTAATCATTGATTTAACTGACGGTGGAAATATCTATCTATCTATCTGGTTTTATATCACAGTGGAAATAAATTTTTAAGAAGAACTGCAACTACAATTTTACCTAACCAATACATGTAAAATAACTCAGTAAATAAACAGGTAAATAAATAAATTGAATTCATGTCATTTTGACAGAAAATGACAACAAAATTCCAGCAGAGAGCACTGTGGAGCAAGGCTAGCCACAAAAAAATAAAGGCCTAAAGCAGGAATAAAGTGCTCCTATTTTATTTACAGTTTGAGAACATTGTGTTTCATTGGCAGCAGAGGGTATTTTGCCTGTTTACCATTTTGCTCCACATTCTCCCTCTTTCCAACGCCACTCTGCTTAATCAAATAACATCCGTCCTAAATAAATTCCCTGTCACTTTCTCACCCTTCACTTTCACACCTTCTCCTGTACTGCACTTCAGGCTGCATGGTTCAAAGGAAGCCACACAGGAAAAGACGAACACCAAGAGCTGTTGAGAGTTTGGAGTCTCACATATTATTTGGGTCAGCCTATTCAGTACATCACTTAATTACCTATATCAAGGCATTTAAGTTTATGCAGATGGGGTCCCTTGATTCCCCATGCAGCCACTGAAAATGGACAATAACTCAATGGAGTGGCAAGACTTCCACCCAAGGCATATCTTAAGGTATCCTGAGCTGTTCCCAGGCATCCCTACCTCCTTCATGCTTTTTGCTAGTATTTTTTGTTTGTTTGTTGTGCTGGGGGAATTTGTTGCCTACATAAAGACCCTTGATTACACAATTCTGCCCCCTCTCAACCGGGACACAAGCCCAAGGGTGCACCACAATTAAAAGCTGCTGTAAAAGCTGCACAGAACCTCTTTTCCTTGCTGCAGGCAGCAAAGTTATTGACAACAATCTGTCAGTAGCAACAGAGAGACCAATATTCTTTTCTTTTTGCAAATAACAACTGTAGCTGTAAAAACAGTGAAGTAAGCAATCCTATCCAGGTAATTACCAAACAATGCAGAAATTCAGGTTACAGACAACCCAGACTGTGGCATAGTATTAATGTGATGCCAGAATAACACTGGTTTGGTGAAATAATATTAATGAACTAAGTCTTTTCATTAATCTTGTCTGTCTTGCTCAACTGTCCCTTTTAACTAGTTGAACATGAAATTTCAATTAACACAGGTGATGGAAATCCTACTGAAATCCATCAATTTATACATAACAGGAGTCATGTTCTGCTGCTGCAATAAACACAGTGTTGAAATCCACACCAGAAGTTTGACCTTGGCGGCTGTAGGTGCAGCCTGCTCGTAATGCTGGTGATGTTGAAGAAGATAATTCCTGTGGAACTCTAGTCCTCTCAGCACTAAATCAACTGCCTGAGAATGAAGCCTGACCTACCTCTACAGTGTAAATAACAGAAAGGAGAAAGGGGGCAAGGCAGGGAGGCAGTGAAAGATTAGCACACATGAGTCAGGCTGAATTTCCCTGGTGGCTTTCTCTGGGGAAAACCAATGCTATGCCTGCCTCAGCAAGGGAGGTTTGCAACTACTACATTGGTTTATTGCCCTGGAACGCTAGCACTCCAAATCTATGCAACTGAAATAAATCTCGCTATTACCAGAGATGAAAAACAAACCATAACCTCATATCATAGAGGATTAAGGTGATGAGAAATAGGTTCAAGGCCACCTTTTGATGTAGGCTTTTATAACAGGACAGAAAGCTTTGCAGCCAATGTGAACTACATCCTTTCCTTGCCATGTACACTGATGCTCAAGCATACAATTTGAGATAAACTTCCCTCTGTTATTAAGCATGACTGTGTTCCTTAACTGCAGTCAAGGAACCGTTGCTTCATCCACATTTTCCGTCTCAGAAAATCTGACATGAAAAGGGTTTTTTTTTTCCTGTTATGCCTGCAGTGACCAATTCCACAATAGTTCATTCATTCATTGCCACATGAAGTTATAACAACCCATCCAATTTTCCAGAAAGAGGCGCCAGGACTGTCACATGTTGTGCCACAGGGCTGCTGCAGGACCAATAGGTTACTTCATAATTTCCTCCCACTATTTGCCTCTAGTTTTATCATCCTTTTGAGGGAAAATACAGCTTCCCTGGCAGACTTCACTATTTGTCATACCCAGGCAGCATTTTATAAAAGTTTTGATGCTGTTTTTGTTGTTTTTTTTTTTTTTTCATTTTAAATCAGCGAAACCAGGCTGATGCCAGAGTAACGGTTTTCAAAGATATGATGAATCATTTCTGAGTTGTTGTATGATTCACCAAAATGTCAGGATCTTAAAAATGCCCACGCTGTATTTAATACCCATTGAAAAAAGGTTTCAGAAATAGCATTGAAATAATAAGGGAAAAAAATGTTTTTCTAGCTCCAGAGGTCTGCTCAGCACCCTAAATTGTGTGTGTTTTTCTAGTCTTGAAAGACAAGTCTGCTAAATTTTTAAATCCTAGCCCAAAACCTGCAGCCACATTCTCTCTCTGCCTGGGGAACAGGGCTGTGCACCCCTACCTGAATTTGGAGAAGGCTGCTTTACCTAGAGCTGGGACAAGAAGACAGACCTTGTCCCTTTGCTGACACTTCACCAAAGGGAGAGCATTTCATTCTGCCTGCTCTCTAGTTCAAAACATTTCTCTGTCTCCTCAGAAGGGGTCAGAGGAGTAAATGCTCCTGTTAGGCCAGATGATGGGAGAGGCATGGCAGACCCTGTTGTACAAGGCAGCTGCATCAACCTCCCAGCCCCAAGGGGGTTGGCACCCAATCAACCAAGGGACTAGTGTCACAGCCCTTCTCCTTCAGCAGAAACCTTCAGGGGCTGTGCCCAAGAGATTTGGTCACTTCTCATGTGGCAAACTTCTCCAGGTTTCAGCATGTTTGACCAGGAATGGACTGTGGTTGCTGTCTCTGAGATGGGAGATGGATGCCATCTCACACCACACACCATGGTACATTCTGGAGGAATTTTTTGAGTGTTGTCTACAGGATTTGATTTCAACTCCATAATTACAATTTATTTTGAAAACAGAGAAGTGATTTGGTTTAAATACTTTCCCACTCCAGAAAATAACAGGCAAGTGGCTAAGTAATAAAGGGAATTCTGGTATTTCAATCCA
Organism: Zonotrichia albicollis; assembly: GCF_047830755.1. Lineage (NCBI taxonomy): Eukaryota > Metazoa > Chordata > Aves > Passeriformes > Passerellidae > Zonotrichia > Zonotrichia albicollis. The sequence goes on from NC_133821.1 coordinate 65,748,125, forward strand.
TTTTTTCAAAGAAGAAACAAAACGTAAAGATACTTTCAGAAGGCAAAACAGTGTTACAGGATTACAGGACAGCTGCTGTCAGTGGGAGATGTCCTTCCAGACTGGGGGATGGCAACAGTGCGCCCCAGGGAGGCTGAAGGAATGGAGAAGGACCATGACTGAGGCCAGGCAGGCAAAAGCAGCAGATCTCCTCCTCCTGGGTATCAGCCTCCTGGGTATCATTATCCAGCTATTTACTGGATAATGCTGCTGAGGGATGCTCATTATTCTCCTTTATTTGGGCAATCCCCAGCTTTATATAAAATCTCACTTCTCTGATGGGATGGGCCATAGACTTTGCACAGACTTCATTGTCTTAAAACTCAAAATAAAAAGGTTCTGTTGAAGCAGACAAAGGGGAAAAATATATCCTGGGTTTCATCTCATCCCTGGAAACCATTAAGATCAGAATGGATGGGATTCTGAGCAGCCTGATCTAGTTGAATGTTTTCATGTTTCTTGCAGGGGGTTGGACTGGATGACCTATAAAGGTCTCTTCCACTCCAACCCATCCTATGATTTGCCATATTGTGAAAGATGCTTTCAAACAAGCTCGGCCCCAAGTCTCTCTCACAGTGTTCAGACTGTATGCATTAGTGTGTGAAGAAGCTTCTAGGGGTTTGGTTTGGTTTGGTTTTTTAAAGCTTACCATAAATGCTCAGAAACTTATGTTGAAGTGGTTTCATTAGCAGAGTTATAATCCTCTCATCTAACAATAAATACATTTTAGGGTCTCTGAATCAGCCCTGCCATTACATTAAAAAAATGCATTCAGGAATTCAAAAACATGATGATGCAGAATGAGAACAGGCATATCATACCTCAGCAGAGTTGGCTGAATTCTGCACACCAGCAAACCCATGTCCTCCTGCTGAATCAAAAACCTATTGAAAACATCACAGATAAATAAGTAGGTTGAACAAATAAACACCTTTGCTTCTGACCTGTTTTGGATAAACCCATCGAAAAAACAAAAAATAAAATTAAATTAAGGAATATATATCAACCTGCTAAGCCCCAGGGACCTTTTGTACCTTTTTTTGATTTATTCTGACTAGAAGTAATAAAGAAATACAACTCTGTCTATATAAAGGAAATTTGAGTAGATTTTCTCTTTTAAGCTACATGCACACTCAGATTCAAATATGTATAAAATATGTTCTTGTTTCTCTCTATCTACTATTTAGTAATAAGATTAAAGTAATTTGCCTTCAAACCATACACTGTACTGGAATTATAAATTTCACCCTTCAGGATACTGTTCAGGAGAGCTACAAATCTCATCATGACTTCAAGAGACTATTTCAAATCATTGTTGCTGGTTTCTAAAACCTCCTACCCTACAGTTTTTCATCTTTTCTAACCAGTTTTGTTGGCACTATTGATTGAAACTTTTAGCTTAGCTTTAAAGGCATAGTTGACCCAAACTCCACACTATTAAGCAATGAAAGTAGCTGACTACTGTGTCTGCTTTGGAAGTGAAGAAGGCAGGACCTCAGATGTTCATTGCCCACATGCTCTGGAAATTTAACTACTCGTATCTCACAAAGTTGGCAAGATTTTTATTATTTTTTTTAACAAAGTAAATGGCTATGGATATGAATATTTCAGTAATAAGGCTGATGTAAACACTAGGATAGACCTATATACTTTATATATGACATTGAGATTTGCAAGTAATATCATTGCCCTCCTAAACTGCAAATTTAAAAATCATTTTTTCAACTCCTTCTGCAGTCAACAAATTAGGACAATATCGGACTTACAGTTGAGCTTTTGGGGGGTTCTGGTATAAGCAAAAGCCTTTCAGATAATCCAAGACAACAAAGTCTCTAGATTTCATACAAAATCCAGTTTCTGCCAATGCAAATAAAAGGTACCACTTCTGAACTTCCTTGTCTCACCCACAGATATAATCAAAGTATTTTATTGCCTATGATTTGTCAAAACAGTTCACCATTTAGCCATAAGAAAGCAGATAAGCATTTAAGAAACTGAGGATAATGTGAGCCTAGACATCCCCCATCTGCTACGGTGCAGTTTTATTAACTGATTTGTAGAAGACTGAGCCACTCCATTAATGTTTACGAAAGCTTCCCAGCACAGAAACTCTGAACATTTTTATTAATGCCATAAAAAAAAAACAAGATAAAATTAAAAGCTTCCCTGACACAATGATCTTCAAGAACATACCATCTGATTTTGAAGCTAGGGTACTGTAGATTAAAGCATACCAGCTACAGTCAAATGAACTTAAACCCAAGAAAGCAAGACTTTTTTTAATCTATTGTTTGACAGAAACACCTCAACACAATGAGCAGAGAAGGAACCTCCACTTCTCTGCTTAACCCAGTTGGCTGAAAGAGACAAGAAAGTTATCCTCAGGCCTATTCTGATATTGATATAGAATTATGTGCATATACACAAGTCTGAGCAAGGATGTGACTCTCTATTCAGCCATCTTCTAGGTTCATGGGTCAGTTTCCAAGCCAGGCCCATAAAAATTCCTCATTTTTATGGGCAACACTAAGCATTTAAATTTCCTTACTTATATTATAGGATGTTTAATTACAAAAAGAAAAAAAAATCAAGAACTCCAGTTTGTCTATGAAAATGAAAACAATTTTGGACCAGCTGGTTGCAAGGTTTGTAATAAGAAGGGTAAACACCCACTGGGGACACCTCTGCCTGCGACAGGCCTCCCTTCTCTTTCTCAGAATAGCACTGGGAGGGCAGCAGGAGCCTCCTCTCCTTGCCAGAGCTATAATATTCCCTGTCCCTGAGCTCCACAGAATCCCCTTCATGGGCTATAAAGCATAAGAGAAGACATATTACCCAGTTTAAAACAGGGCAAGGTATCAGCTCTGCTGGGAACAGAGCTAAAGGGTATAACATTCCTTCCCTCAGTGCTCATAGTAATAAAGAAATAGAGGTGCAGGACTCCCAGACCACACTCTGCTGCTGGGGAACACAGGGGAAGTTATGTGAAAAGGATGATCTAGGGAAAATTTCTCCTTTGGTTCCTTCTATTGTAAGGCAGAGTTTCCTTAATCAATTCCACCATGCTAACACACCTTGATCAATATGCTAAAATGTGTAACAGGCAGAAGTTTAATGCCAGTGTAATACACAGATATTTACCTATAAAAATATAAACCACTAGACCAGAAAATCCTGATGTGTTATTTTGCAACATGAACTCTGTTGGATCAGCTCTGTGTCTATAGCAGGACATGTACAGATAGGCTTGCTTAAATATTCCATAACACACTACCACACATGCAAGAACAGCCAATTTTCAAGTGCTGATCAGAGATTTTGTGACTAATAAAATCAAGGGCCAGGAGCAAAGTTACCTAATGAACAATGCACAAAATATTGCTTTACAGTAGCAACAGCAGCAGTGGCAGAGGCTAGTGAAAATAGGTGTTCTGAGTGAGAATGCACCTCTGTAACTTCAGCCTCACTGTCAAGAAGCATCTCTGCTCTTATTTACCTTTTTTTCAGGGAAAAGGCAGCAAACTTTTGTTTTGCATATAACTGAGCTTTTATTGAGAAAACACAGACTCCTGAAGTGTGGAGCTTGCACTAAATGTAAGCATGGGCCATTAGATCCAGAAAGAGAAAAAGATGCTGTGGTTTCACCAGCAGTGCAGCCCTTTAGTGGGGGCACACATCAGCATAATCCCTCTCCCTAGAGCCAGCCTGACCCTGCACACCAAACCTGTGCCAAGTCTTCAGTAAACTGGTTTGGCATTATTTGTCAGCTGTCTGTACTGAGAGTTGACTCCCTGCATGACAGCAGTCTTCTCCTGGTGGCTAAAATGTACTTCCAGACAGTGTGTGTTGCTTTAAGAGGCCATGCCAAAGATGTCTGTCTTTGCACAGTCTCTTTTCCCTTTGAAGACTCACCTATGTCGCTATATTGAATTGCAACAGTGCTTCAGAGTTCCAGTCACAAACAAGCACACACTGTACTAAGGACTGTGCAGAGAGGCTATCTTGAAAGAAACCCTACATCCAAATAGTTTGCAATGTGCCAGAACAGAAGTTTTGTTACAAATTCCATCCTGATGTTCTTGTGCTGACAATAATGAAATTACTGGGTCAAAGCCTGTCATTCACCAATCTTATTTATCACAGAAAAACCCAAATAAGACATATACTCTTCACAGGTGATGATCCCATTGCAAGTTTGCTAAACCTACTGAAACCTTGGATGAAGGTTTGATGGACAAATGTCTTCTAGCCTGTGCACCAACAGCACCTTGCAGGATGAACTCCAGGAGAGACAAGCCATTCTATGCCATATACCTGAGTTATGGAAGGTCGCTTTTCTTTTCCTTTTCTTGCCAATGTGTCCAGTCCTTTTAGAGAAGAAAATAAACCCTTCTTATTTCGAACCCTTTGGGACAGAGACAGGGTACGTTTCCTGAGAGCAGCTTCATCCCTGGAGCAGATCTATTTAAACACAGAGACAGAGCCTCTTGTATCACTTTCATAACAGCAAAATACTGACAGTTATTTCAACCTGAGGCATCAGATGGGGGCTACTTCAGTTCATCTCAGTGTAACATGCCAAAGTGCAAGGACAATGTTTTAAGCTTTTGGCAGTGATGCTTGTTTCACTATTCCAGTGGCATGGCAGCATAGCTTTTTTGTCATGGGGCAAAATTAGAAGCCATAGGAAGGGAAAATCTGAGAAAGTATTGCTCTGTTAAACAAAAGCTAATGAAAAGGCTCTGAATAAGAATGATAACCTATCATTCAGATATGAAGTTTCTAGAGGAAGACAGACTCTTCAAATTACCAAACATAGGAGGTAAATGCTATGGCTTTGAGTTATTAACAAGGAATGCACAAACCATACAGATAAAAACAGTGGCAGAGAGGAACACATTCCCTGATGGGTCTTTCAGTGCCACTCTTCAGACCTTTCATGCAGCAAATGTGGACTCTCTGCCATGATCAGCCTTTCAGCCCTGCCAAGGCTGAAGAGCAGAGGCGAACCTTGCTACTGCTGTACTTCCCTTAAAGCTGATGGAGTGGCAACAGGTTACAGCTGAAGATCTCACTCATTCTTCTTTAGAAACACACCCCACAGCTTTTTAAAAAAGTGACATTTAATTTTGAATTGTTTCTAGCTTTAGCCTGTTCTAAGAATACTTCCTTCTTAGAAGGGACTCCAAGTCTGGAGTCCTCTGGGGCAAAAAAAAAAAAGCCATGGCCATATCCTGCAGAGGAAAATGTATTTACAGTCAAGGAGCAGGCAGAGAGGGTGAGAAGGGTACAGGGCTGCCTGAGCAATGCATGTGGGTGCAGCCATGCATTATTCCAGCACAATTCCACATCTAAGCACAAGGTTTTTTTGTGTAACACACCCATGGAAGTGCATTTAGACTTACCAGTGCATGGAAGGATGAGACAGAGAAAATGCCGAGCCTCCCCAGTGCCAATTTTGAAGGACGACTGGCAGCAGCCAAAAGGCTCTTGGGGTTTGGGAGCTCCCCACCTTGCAAACTGGCTAGGTAACATCGCATTCGGAAAAGGTCCATGTTAAATTTTTCCAGGTTTTGTTCCCATTGCTGGATCTGTTTGGATATAAAAAGGGACAATTAAATGGGGGGAAAATGCCTTTGTGGGCTGCACTGAAAATTCGAGCGCTTCCCCAAACCCTGAGTAAATTACTTTCATCTGGGAGTATATGGATTAAATTAGTTATTCCCTGCCAAAACGCATTCAGTCATATTGTGTTACATCAACCCAAAAGATGACTTGAAATAAAACAAAGCTGGTGGTCTTAAACACATACTGACAAGATGAACATACCATGAACTTTGGGTAGTTTGATAGCCACAAAAACAGCTACATAAAAACACAACCCTGTGGTTCACAAAAGTTTGCTGGGGTTTTTTTTTTCTTTCTTTCTTTCTGCCCTCCCACCACCCCCTTCTTTTTGGAAATTAGTTTTGGGGCATTTTTTAGCTTAGATTGTGTAGCTGGCTGGCTGGTTGAAAGCAAGGTAGAAAACAGATACTCTAACACACTGTGAAAATCAAAGTAGCTACAGTGGTAGGTTCTCTTAATTCTTTACTGCCATCCCATGGCTCCTCTAACTGTAAACAGGAGACAATACTGCAAACTGCAAAAAACAGCTATATAGACCCAATACAAACCACTGTACCAAAGAAGAAATGTAAATATGCAATTCTTCAAATATATCTAGCACGAGTACATTAAGATGCAATTATTTAACCCAGTTTCAATGTAAAATTAGAAAGTGAAGACTCAAATATTTATTAGACTCAAAGCTCTGAATCAAGGTTTAGATTACAGACTTTAAGTATTTGTGTTGATACACACTCATTTGAACATATTCACACGCATTTAAAACATACACACTTATTTAAACATATATTCTTATGCACTGCACCGAAGTCAAATTTTGCTCTCCATTTCCCCAACTTACATTCTGCCCTGGAGATTGTACAATTAATGTACATCACACAGTAATATCTATAGGCAGTGCAAATAAAAAAGGCAGAAAGCACACTGTTAAAGGAGAAGGTAGAAAAGGCAAGGAACACAGATTGGGTACTGACGACTACTGAGCCCCTGACAACACTGAGCTTCCAATGTCAGCTCCAATCACTGCAGGCTGCCTGTTCAACAGGTGTTTAGGTCTGTGGACAAAGTTCATCACGTTTTCTCTAATAAGCCTTGGCTTCATACCTTTTCCTGGCACACCTGCCTGTCCCCATGTACACAGGACATTATCACCTCACACTGGGATTAGCCAAGGCAGGGACAAGCACCTTTGTGGCTCAGGAAACAAGCTGACAAATATAAAAACCTCAGGTGGACTATGCCCTTTAGGCTTGTTTAGAAGCAAAATCAGTTCAGTTTCCTTATAATGCTGCCAAATATTTCAAGAATTAAACAAGTATTTTGCCACTTTACTTTCAAGAATTAAGACGTAAGCAGAGAAAGGGCAAAATAGGCCCTGTTAAAAACATGGTGCTAAGGTTTGTGCTACAACTGATAGAGATCCCATTCAGTCCAGCTTCCTTACGTGTGCTCACAAATTGTTGCATCAGTTACTTCTGGAAGTAAGAGGAAAATCCTATTTGGTGAGTAGGGTGAAGAAATAGAAGACAATATACCATTTTGTACAGGTATTAATGCAAAATTGTAATTCACTTAAATCTTTCAAAGAATGACTATTAAAACCAAAGAGAGAATTTACAACAGCTTACAATGAGATCAATTCTCAGAAATCTAGTGAAAATGGACAGAGACATACACATAACAAAGATGCCTTGTCTAATCTCTCATCACAAACATTTGAAACATGCATCCTCTGCACTACAGAAAGAATAATCTTTCTTTTCCCTGGGTTTATTTCATAATTTCCCTTTTTTTTTTTTTTCCTTTTCTTTTTTCTTTCTTTATACTCTCAGATGCCTCTCAGAGCATTTTTCTGCTTGCCAGTACTTTACACATGGGATGAATTCAAAGGGAGATTGCAAGATGGGCTCTTTCTCTGTGTCAACATACGACTAGAATGAAAACATGGTTGTCAGCTCTTCACAAAGCCAAAAGCTACAAGCTCAGGTAATGTCTTTCCCTTCGAGATGACACCTCTGTGGGTACAGAGCCAAGTCAACTTTTAATAGCTCAAGAACAGAGCAAACTTTGTTCTGGGCACTGCTGGAGTGGAGCATCCTGTCCTCACTGAACACAGGCTGAGAACAGGCATCCTTGTGTGCCTTAGGCCTTCTTCAAAATCCCCAGTAAACATTTGCATGAAGTTGTATTTTAAAATTTAAAAAATCTAAGAAGGGGAAGTGGGATACGACATGGGGGCATTCTGAAGAAATAATTAAATTACAGTGTTTATCAGTCACACAGGATACTGGCTAATTAGCTCCAAAAGCATTGGTAATCACAGTGTTACATTTAACGGCATTAGCAAAAGCTGTAGGCAAGGAATTTCTGGGATTGTCTTGTAGTCTTATCAAAACCAGGGATGTCTGGAACCAATTGCAGACCATGAACCAATACCAGCTGCTATTTGTCTAGGGCTTTTAAACTATGATAATTCTTCCTAGAGATTTATATTCTTGAAGAATAAACGGGAGAAGCACACAAATAAAAAAGCAACAACTTCAAAGCACAGTACGACCTGGTCCATGAAGTTAATTTACAGCCTGCAGACTCGCTGCTGCAATCCCTATTCTGCTATTGTGTGAGGCAAATCTCTGGCCCACGTGGGAGGACTACCCGAAAGAAGGCTCAAGGACTTAACTTCATCATGCACAGAAAAGACGGCACTTTGAAATCTGCTCAAAAGCAAACAGGAAAAAGTGGATGCAGCAGACAGCTGTGGGAGCAGGAATGGGCAACAAAGGCCAACACCAGCATGAAGTGAGTCCAAAAAGAGATGAGAGATATGGCCAGAAATGAGGCATACCAAGACAAGTGAGCACACATGAAACATGAAAGCATTAAAGGGTTTGTCCAGAGGAAAGGGAGGATGTCATTGTCAGTCCAGGGAAATGTTAAGCAAGGATTTCTTGGTTTAATGGCAGCGTGAAATTGCTTGGAAGAAAGGCAAGAGAGGGCCACCCAAATAAATGTACTGAACCTATCAGGATCCTATAAGGTAGGGTGGAATAGGAAGCTGTGGTAGAGAGATAAAAAGGAGTAAATATGTGGAAAGCCTTGAGAATTATTTAGCCTGGGCCACCAAGAGAACTTATGAAAGGAAGCCTGGTGCAAGGACAAGACAGTAATGTGATGTATGTGAGGGATAAGTTTTAGCATCAAAGACTCAGAGCAGGAATGATTTATTAAGAGTTAACACACAAAGGATTATCAGCATGGTACTTTTGGCAGTACTCCAGCAGTAATGATCACTTTCAGAACATAAATAGTCAAATATTCTCCAGGTTAGTGAAAAATCTGTTCAGACACTGAGAAAAAATCTCAAATTAATTACATTTTAAGTCGCACAAACAGAGGAGCTAAAGAAAGCTGTTTGAAAGCAGGTCTCTCTCATAAACCTGCTTAGTTTTCTATAGCTAAACTTTAAAGTGGGAGCTTGGGAAAACAAGGGGTAAATATATACATGCTAACAGCTTCCAGCATGTGATTTGGGGATCCATAGCTCCTACATGCTCTACAGTTCTCTCTGCAGGTGACATTTGTAGTGGCACCAGCACCTCAGCTGGAACAGGTTTAGGTTTGCAGGTTGGGAAAGGGAAGGCCTCAAGAGTCCCAGCGAAGGCAGGGTGGCTCAGGGATGGCCCCTGGCCCCTCATCCTTCATCCACCACTGTGCAAACAGTATCTTTTGGGGGGCTGAGGAAGAACTGTCTCATTTGCAAGCACATGCTTGGTACAAAGTAAAAAGAATTCAGTATAATAAAACCCAAACCAGCCTGTGAATGGTGTAAAGCCAGGCCAGAAATAACATCATATCAACTCAATGTAACAATACCTCAAGGACCCAGAAGGAGGATGGAAAAACTTTCTGGAAAGCTCACCTGATAACACCAGCTTTTCACTTGGCACCTATTCAAAGGAGCACGAAAGAAAAGATGCACAGGAAGGAGGGCCTTCTCCCAATACTTCAGCCTTCAAAACTGATTTTATTGAGTAGTAGTTCTTATACCATACAAAAGCATGAGGGCCTTGCTGACACAATTCACTATCTATAGCAATAAAAATTCTCAATTTTTCCCTACACAATATCTTATTTCCAGATGGAAAGTGTCTCTGCAGGCTGATGTAGGGAACTCTGTGGATTGAGAGGAAACTTCTGCTGCTGTTTCATATGTACAGCTTTTCAACCACATTACAAACAACACCAAACTCTTTGCATTCCAGTCCCTGGTTCTCAGACACAATTCATATTGTATCCATCTGGAAAAATGAGTCACTTGGTTTCTGGGGACAGGGAACAGATTTTTATTGTCATTACTTCCTAAAGAGAACTCGAAGAAGCAAAACCATCACTCTTCCAGAAATTCCATTACTTTAAAAAACATTACTGAGATGCTATCATAACTTTTCGTTTAAAGAAATAAAGAAGGCATTGTAACAGAGTACAACAACATTCATGTGAAATTAGCAACACTTTATTCTTCATCTGCATGCTGACTTAAAAAAGGTTAAGAAATCTTCCTGAAATAACAAGACAATGGAGGGTGTTTTTTCAATAAATGTCATCTTTTTGGATGCATTGGAAGAACAGAATTTTCATAATTTTTAACCAAAGTAGACAGAGATAATTGTATTCCCAATACCACTGATAGCACAAAAGTGGACACGTTTGTTATATCTTGTTGAAAATCCAATGGAAATTGGTGTTACCATATATAGGTCTACAGCTAGGAATGTAAGTAAGGAAGCCACTGAATTTTATTATCCAGCTGCCCTCTCCAAAACCCAGTCCACCATCCCTTTCTGAACAGGCTGCCCATTGTATGAGATAATGCCATGCAACTCCACAATAGTTTTTCATTACCTTATGCTAAATCTTTGCAAAACTAAGAGGGAAATTCACGAATCTCTAAAACAGTAACAGCAGTGCAGAGAGAATGGAGATGAACTTCCCTAACCTTCTGTCTGCCTACTCACTTCACTTGCAGTCTACTACTGCTAAAGAGAAGTACTTTGCTAATGTAGGGAAGGTACAATGAAGTAAAATGTTACTGAAGAGTAACATCTGGAAAGATATTGAACCAGCCTCTCAGGAAGCAGAGATCTGCTCTAGCCAGTTCAAAGACCACACAAACTGAAGGTCTGTTCTAACAAGCTTGGACATTTAATTTTTTTTTTTTTTTTTTTTTTTTTAGTTTAAGAGAATATGAAAGAATGAAAAGTTACTATGCATTGAGATTCCAGCTGAATTTGTCTGCAGCAATGATGGCATTTGTTAGCAAAGTTCCCTGAAAAGACTGTCTTTGAGTGTTGTTGAGAATTTGGATCTCAATGTCAGAAAATATTTCATCAGATGTTTTATAGAAAGTTAAGACATGAAATTTGAGCTTTGTGGAGGCTGAAGAATAAATTTGCAGACCTATTCCAATCATCCTTCTTCAAATGTGAGAGAAAAGAGAAAGAGTCAAGTAAATTGTAAAAACAAATCAGTGAAGCTATGCTCTTTGTAAAATGCTGGAGACTACTACAGGAAAAGAAAGAGAGAAAGAAAGAGAGAAAGAAAGAGAGAAAGAAAGAGAGAGAAAGAGAGCGAGAGAGCGAGAGAGAGAGAGAGAGAGAGAAAGAAAGAAAGAAAGAAAAAGAAAGAAAGAAAGAAAAAGAAAGAAAGAAAGAAAGAAAGAAAGAAACAAACAAACAAACAAACAAACAAACAAACTACTGGATTTAATGACTACCCAGAATAAGCAGACCACCATCTTACTGATCTCTTTTTTTTTTTTTTTAATGGCAACAGACAAACTACTTTTAGGTGGAGGACACATTTGAAAACTTACAAAAAAAGTATCTCCAAAAAAAGCATGTTCCTGTTCTTCTCACTAATGCTTCACCATTTCAGTGCCTGCAAGTAAATACACATGTTCCTAACCCTCTGAAAAGTTAAGAAGTATAGGCAGAGAAAATATGAATTACATCAGAAACCTCTGAATAGCTTGGAAAACATGATTATGCCAACATATTAAAATTTGAAGACAAAACTCCATAATGCTTTCAAGCAACTATTAATCATGCTATTGTTCTAAAGTGAGACATCAGGATAGACTTATGCACCAAGTACATAAACAATTACACAAGGGCTGCAGTGGTCTCTCTTGCGAGATAGATTTTCCACCCCATTAAAACCAGTTCTGCAGGCAGAGGCAGCTTCACTTCTGACTTTAATGGGCAATATTTTGTTAAAAGAGCTCTCTTTGTTAAGAGAGAGATTATTGTCTGAATAAATGCTAATAATCTCTTTCACTAACAGGGCTCTATGTTCACAGCAAACACTGTGGTTTTTCTAGCAGGTTAAACATCTAGGAAAACTAAAAAAATTCTAAAGAAAGGCTTTGGAATTCATCTCGGTACCAGGAGATTTTCAAACTTGCTACCTTTTGTCCTAATTGTCTTCACTTCAGGGGAGAAGTTACATGTTGGGAGAATATCATCACATACAACCTATTTATTTCACATAGTAATAATAAACATACATGGTTGTAGGTAGCATGTGCAGACTCCAGATTTCCAGCCACATTGCCATCTTGTAGATGCTTCACTGGTCTCTTCTAAACTGACCAGCATTACCAATAGCTTTGTGAAGGGCTACGATTTTCTCTTAAACACTTAAAAAGTCTATTATTATTATTATTATTATTATTATTATTATTATGCCAGTAAACCCAGCTGGAGAGAATCCCTCATTTAAGCCACGAGACTCAAAACATTTCCCAACCAGTTTGATAGCATATAAACAACATTTGATACCATATAAAACAGATTTGATAGCATGTAAACCAACAATTTCTCTAGAAAAACAATGTTTTCTTTGTCTTTGTTGTTGTTGGTTTGTTTACACTTCTGTTTAGCAACTGGTTTTATCAATTGATTGCCTTCAAATTCACAAATTTACCAGACAGTACTCTCTAGTCTAATTGCTGGACACCAAAAAAAAGCATGTCAAAGTATATCAAAACACCCATAGCAACTTTAGAAGTGCAGGTTTCCTTAGTACAACTGTCTTTCAGGTGGTAGAAATTGTGAAATTGAAAAAAGGTTTTGCTTGCTTTTAAAGCCCTGAGAATTATTAAGTCTTCAGCAGAGAAGTATGGGTGTTAAGTCAATACAGAAGTGAAAGAGTAAGTTGACATTTGGTGGTTGCTTTTCTGAGGAAGGAAAAGGAGAAAGGCTATAGAAATCAGAGTTTCCAAGATAACTCCCCAGTGAAAATAAATTCTTTTTATGTAAAAAACCACCACAGTTCTTCTGAAGTCAATCACACTGTTTCCGCTGGCTTCCCAAAATAAATCACCAGTGACGATTTCCAGCACAGAATGCATTCTTAAGAAATACAGTATTGGCAATACTATGTAATTCAGCATGGAGGAATAATATCTGCCCCATGATTGACACATCATCAAATTTACACAAAACCAAAACCAGAATTTATATTTTCTTGTTTCTCAAAATAGGCAAAAGACAACTAAACACCCACAGTTACTAAACAACTATAGCTACATATATGCAAACTATTCCCTCAGGAATAACATTTTCTCAAAATCATTACCTTACTAAGTATATTAAGAGTTCTCAGTTACTAATTGCACCAAGATTTTCTTTTTTCTTTGCAAAAGCCAATCTGAGACAACAAATTGGAAGATTAGGCAATCTGAGTTATCTATCGTTTTTTCTCTGAAGTGACTTCGCCAGCAAACCTTAGGCAATTGTAAGGAGAGATTTTTTAAAGAGATCAAAGGGATCAAGAATGGAGAAAATTCTTGCTATAAATTTATTCTTTGCCAGCTACTAGATGCTTGCAGTGATCCATTTCATTCTTTGTGCCAATGGTCTGCCCCCATTTAGTGTTCTGAGACACACATAGACAGAAGATTAACAGGAATAAATCTTCTGCAGCCCAGAAGATGGATTTCAGTTCTACAGAAGGAAGCCAACTTCTTACAGAGCTGGAAAACAATGACAATTCTTCAAGGACAGAACACCTAATTAGCAGATATTAAGACAGATCATTAATACTCTTCAGCTGACTCTAAATTAACTACTAACAGGAATATCTGATGAGAGAGGGATAAATTAAGTTAATACACATCAGGATTTTTCCTCAGTGCATCACATGTTACAAGCACTAGACATCTACAGAAATCTGTATATCCTCCTAGGTCTCAAAGCCTACTGCAATAAAAGGATGCTTAACATTTTTCCTCCTCCATTCACCTCACTCAGCTCTGGACCATGAAATAAAGTGACCTGGAAATAAATTATGAACATCTGAGGGCTCAAAGGGCTTATGAACATCTGCACTGCAAATCCCTACACAAACCTGCATGTTATTTGAACTCTGCTCATAGAGCTTCGGACTCAAGTGTGCCACAAGAGCTTGGCAGTGACGTCAGTACTACTCAGTCTGCTCTTCATCAAGTCCAAGCCAGTAGAGTAAGAATTTTAAATATTACAAGCATCAAATCGCTGAAACCACAAGTGTTTCGTTAACAAAAGAAAAATAATTATGCTGCATTGGTTTGAAGGAAGCAAACCTCATTCTCTACTCAAGGGGCCATAATAGGTCCTTGAGTAGGGGCAGCATGAAGTACTGACAGAGGAATAGTTATTCTGACTGGAAAGCCTATCAAAGACCAGTCAATCAGATCAAATTACAGGAGTCTTCTGTAAATGGCCTAATAAAACTAAAATACAGCAGCCTCAGTCCACAGACTTATGTAGGCTAAACTACTAGACAAGCTTAGTGCAGAAGAAGCTGTGGGTAGTAAGGTCGTTGACTGAACATTAAGCATGTCTAAATACTTAAAGCATCTTTTTGCCTGTTACTATCTGCAAAACTGGGGGCATGGGCAAGACATCAACACTGAACCATGCACTTCCATAAGGTATCCCTGGAGTCATTCCTGATTCGCATGCTAGAACTGAGAGCAGAGTAAGGCTTCATGTTTGCTCACCACCACACAGGCAATCAGGTGATCATTAGTCGTGGCTAAATTTCAACTGGAAGCACATGGTTTTGTCTGCCACCACACCAATAAAGTCGGAGGAAGGACTAAGTATTCCTCATGTGCTGTCTTAAGGTGCAGAAAAATACTGCCAAGCACCTACTCTTCAATCTCTTCTGCAATATAATAATAAATTATTTACAGAACATACTGTATATTCTGTGCTATGTGATGTAACAGCTAGGTCTTATTAACATAAAAAAGTAAAAATTAATTACATTTTCACAGAAGAGACAAGAAAAAGCTTTGTGCTCTTGAAACAGAACAGTCTGATGTGCAGCTTCAGGAGCCTGCCTCCAGCACTGCTCTGGATTGCTGTAGAAACCTGGCAATAATTACAACCACTGTGCCAGCTATGCTAAGACAATTACTCTCAGGCCTAGAAATCACAAATAGAGACCAAAGCAATAATTATGATAAATATGCTCTCATAAAAAAATTATTTCCAGTACCTGATTTTCTATGGCCTTTCTGTTTTTTGGATCGCTAACAATCGAGAGCTGCAACTCTGCCATCTTTTTCATTTTGCCATCCATGTCAATCTTCTGGAAGAGACTCTTGGTCTGATTTTTCAGGAGCCTGACAGTGTCCTCTTTCCCAAGCTTCTTTGCAAAGAGGGAAGCACAGGCTGAATGTATGGCAGTAACCCAGTTTTCCAGATCCGTCTGACTTGTTGCCTGTGAAACCAATCAATGGTGCAACGTTATGAGCAGATAAGAGAAAAATAAAATAAAATCAACAGCTCTAGGGCATGAAGCACTTGATGGGCTCACTGTTGCCTTAGGAACTTTATCTTCATCAAGTGAAATAAAGTTTTCTTTAGAACTGAGCAAATAAAGGTAGTCTGCGATTTTCCTACACTCCATCATGACTTGTCTCCAAACCCCAGCTTCTGCTTCTCAGACCTGCAAAAAGCCCCAGAAGGACAAGAGCCGCATAAGCTGTGGGAAAGATGTGACTGGCATCTTTCATCCCTCCAAATAACTAAAGTAATCCCTACCAGATATCAAAGACAAACCTTCTTCATTTCTGTGACAGCAGAGAAGATTTTATATGTGAGGTATTTGCTTACTTAAAAAGTGCCAAGTTAGTGGAGAGGCAACATCAAGGTAAAGTGAATGCAATCTGCATGTAGTATCTCTGGAGATATGTACAAGTGTGCCTATGAATCAACATGTTTCTACACAGGCAGTTCCACATAACCCTGTTCTTTATTGACATTTCCAGCGGTGCCCTTGAGCAACCCAGGTATTTTGATTATTTTTAGCTCTCTTTCTTGAGTATCTTGCTCAAGCAAACTATCTGTGGCCAGCAGATTCAGGGTTGAACACACCATTCTGTAAGGGTGGAATGCTAAAAGATGTGAAAAAAAATTATAAAAAGTTGATTTTTTAGAAGCTTGTGATCAACCAGGTACCCAGAGCTTCTTGCAGATTTGTGGTCCTTGTTCTTTTTGTTTCTGAGCCATATTTGACTGAGCCAACTGGTGTAATATCTGCAGTCATGTCATATATATTTAATATTATAATAGTGTAACGCAACAGTGCAGTCGTGCTTTTATTTTTAAGTCAATGGCAGAAACATGATGCGTGTGTGCACGTGTACATACCATCATATAGATACATGTGTAGGCTCACAAACACATCCTAAAATGGAAACAACCACAAAGTTGTGCATGCATCCTATTACCTGAAAAAGGTAGACATCTCCAAAAGAATTGCTGAGACAGAACACATTTTCTTTCTTGGGATGTTCTGGCACAGACTGAACTATACTGTCTTCTGCAAACAGCGCGTAACGAGGCAAACTGCTCTGCTCCATTGAGTTCCTTCCATAGGTCTCATAAAACAGTAGAGTACAACCTTTTGCAGTTCAGAGGGACAAAAAAACATGAGGAGAAAGTAAGTCATGGATGTCCCAACATTACATAATATTTTTGTGAATTAAGACACTCCTCAGAGACAGCGAACATCAGTTCCACTCCTCTTCCAAAACAGATAAAAAAAGGACGATCTTCTACACAGAAGAACAGTTAATGATCAATTTGCCAATGAAAAGTTGAAATAGACATCTAATAGGGCCACAACAAACATTTGTGGACTTTAAATAAATCAGGACACCTCAATATGGAAGCATCCAAGGGTTAGGGTAGGACGGGGTTTGAGCAATCTGCTGTAGTGAAAGATGTCCATGCCAATGGCAGGGGAGCTGGACTAAAGGTCCCTTCTAACCTAGAATATTCTATCAATAAACTCAGCCTATTAAAATGTTAAGGCATGTAGAAGAGATTAACTCCTGCTTAGTTAAATCAGCTTTTGTGTTTCTTTATTAAATTGAACAAACTCTCTCATGACAGCCACTTAAAAAAATCTTCGTATTTGTTGAAAAGATTTGCAGAACCCTTTGTCTTCATACAACATGCTTAGTGAATAAACTTCTCAAATTTAAACCAGATTTCCTTGAATCTAGCTGAAAATTGGAGACTCAGACAATTCTGAGCAATTTAAAACAGTTTAAAAGGGCTGAGTTTGAGCATGTTCAGTCTTGTAAACAGCGTAATATCTAAGGTATGAAGCTTGTATCCAGAAAACAAACTTCATCCTTGATGACAGCAGTCCCGAGTATAACAAGTGGAATTACTTCTGGAGGAGAGTGGAGGAGACTTGATCCCAGCAGAGGACACTTGATCCTAGCCCACAGCAGTACGACTACAGTGCCATGTTGCCTTTGGCAGCGATGCTGGCTCGAGAAGGGCCTGTGCCCTCCATCCCTTTCCTTCCTGCCTCGGTATAACCCACTGTCCTCCAAGATGCACCAATCTGCCTGTTCAAGGGCTCATGGACTGGAGTGCACTTCTGAAATACCATTACAAAGGGAAACCCATATCAGAGATTTCTGATCAAATCATCTGTTAACTGACAAGTTTCTAGAGTAAGGAATCTAATACCTCTATACTACATAACTGCACCTTTTCCTGTTAATGTTGAAAGTTACTGGCAGAATATTTTGGGTAAGAAGAAATCCTATAGAGTTGGTCCTATCTATTCCATTGGGCAGCCCTCACTTTATCTTCTTTGTGCCACCAAAACACTTGGAGATCTCTGCAGTTGGAAAAAAGGACATGGTTTGTAACACTCTGCATATCAGAAATGTCATTTGAAGATAACAGGGCAAACTAAACAAACAAAGCCAAGTCTTTTGTATTCAGCAGCAGCAGCAACTTATAACCACTTCCACTTCTGCATTTTAGGAAAGTGCAGAAGTTTAAAGTTTTTAAGATTTATTTTAAAATATTTCCATATTTCCATATTTCCCCTATTTGTTCTAACTCAAGATAACTCATATTTTATCCTGAGAGTTTATATGTACACAAATTAAAAATTTTGAAGGGCATGTATGTATGCTTGGGTGTATGGAACTCCAGGTATATCTTTAGGTCAAGTCCAGTGATCCCTGGAAGCAGCTAGTTTCATAAGCTCTGTCAGACCCACAGGGACTGATTATTGTCCAAATATTTTAATTAAAACTTGAGCTGAAGAGAGAGAGCAAAGGGAAAGCAATTTCCCTCATTAAAGGAAACTAATTGGACAGGACAGATGGAAAAGAGAGGTTCTCTTGGTACACAGTTACTATTCAGGTTCAGGTCTTGGTGGCCCTGAAAGTGGAGCAGACGACTCAGGACATGTATACTTTTAAATCTGGCAGGTAACTAGATGGCTATAAGCCTTCTGCATATTATAATTAAACACATCTCAACAGAGTGCAAATAAACATGCTGTTCTCCATTTACATATTTAGAGTCATGCTTTAAAATATCTTGGCTATTTAAACTTCAAGAACAAATTAAATACTGATTCATTCAAAAACCTGTATAAAGAGAACCAAAGCAAGTGCCTTGATCTTGATACAGCGATTATGAAAACAGAATTATGCCTTGATATCCATACAGGCAAGTTTATTTTGGAATCAGAAGTCTCCACAGGAAAATAAAGGTAAGAGATCAAGGAAATTAGGAATGTATATTTAAAACAGCTAGCAAAGTGCAAAAAACTCTGTACCATGAATGAAGCCAGATCAACCACTGAAGTAAAAAGCATTGTATCTAACAGTTATAATGTTAAAAGCTTTTTCCAAAGAACTTTATTATTCCTTTTTTTTGTGCTAGCTGCAGAAATTCAGGTAGTAAGAAGAGACACAATTTTTTCAAAGTCACCAATAAGCCAACTTTATAGCCAAAAAAATGAACATGAAGCACCTAAATTGCTTGCCAGAGCTTCATTATCCCAGAAATGCACAAACTATTAGTTTATAACATATTTCAGTTTAGAGTTTTGATAGAATTGTTTAGAAACTGAATTTTAGAAGAGGTAGATTAAACTATATTCACACTCCATAACACAAACACACACAATAAGAGGGTGGAATTCAGGTGCTGTTTTTCCCGTTGTATACACTGCTTGTAAGCATGAATCATGCTATCTGATGATGCTATCAGGACAAGTGATTTAAACTGCTAAGCCTGCCTACATTTTGATCACTTGATAACAAGTCTCTGAATTTTTAGGCAGAATTGCCTCATTCTAGTAAGTTTGCTTCTTTTCAATCCGCACTATCAAGCAGAACATTACTAGGACTTGCTGTTTGCTGTTCATTTTTCTTCAAGTCTACACTCACTGCACAATTTTTAAAAGGGCAACCTGTGGCAAAGTTACCATTTTCTCTTCTCTAGTCCCAGATATGATAGGAAATGATCAAGCTTGATAATTTCCTTGCTCATTAACTTAGTATCATATTTACTGAAAGAAAAATCCTTTGGGTGCAATTCAAAATTTAAAAAAGGCGTATTAACTCACCCAATAAATTTCCCTTCCTCCCCACAATAGATATTATTTTCCTTCTCACACTTCCTGACACCTGTACACGTCTCACAGCACCCTCTGAGCACAAATGGAGCCCAACAATCACACCTGCAGCAGCCTCCTTGAGTGGATTCCCCTCCCATGGGGCTGTTTTCACAACAGGAGCAGCTGCAGGAGATGGGAAGCTGGGCATGCCAAAAGTCAGAAGGGCTTGGTATAGCTGGGAGCAGAGAATGTGAAAGACCTGCTTTCACAGCGAAAAGGAGAGAGACCTTCAACCTCTGGGAATGGTTGCCTTGGGCACCACTTCTCTGTGTAAAGGCTGAACCACACACACTTCTCTGTGTCAAGGCTCTGGCACTGGGAGCTCACCTCTCCATTATACTGCCACCTAATGTGCTAGAAATGAACAAAACATTTTTTCAATAAACTACCCCATCCTTCAGTAAATTTCATAGCAGAACCTAAGGAACTGTGTCTTTAACAAGGAATTGGGCACCAGCAACTTCTCCTGACCCTTAAATTTTGGTTCAGTTGGATCTTTGATCTCCAAACATCCAAAAGCATTTTCTAACTCCCCAGTCTGATTGAACACACAAATTAGGAAGTCAGACAAAACAATTCCCACTATGATATGAAACACAAGGCTGCACACAATCTCAAAGACATTGAGCAGCACCTCAGTTCAGTGGGCTGCCGAGGCACAAGCTCCACTTTAGCTGGTGGGTAGACCTTGTAAAGTTAGGTGTGATTTTCTGATCCCCCTAAATCTGCTAACAGAAGCCAGCAAGCATGAAATGCTGCTGAGACACAACAGAAAGAACTGCCAAGATGAAGGATCAGCGTGGTGGTTTTACCTTTGAGTGTAACCCAGTACTGCTTCCACTTCCGTCGTGTGACCAGCTCCAGCTTCTTCTCCTTCTGCAGGGTCACCAAGGGTTTGAAGAACAGCCACCCGGCCTTGCGCACCACTCCTTGCTCTTTCTCATACAACAAATCCAGCTGCTCCAGGGAGCTAAGGGACTCGCCACTGGAGTCTTCTGTTTCCGACGAGGTCTCCGTGTTCTCCAAGTTCATCCTGCTCATCTCCAGCTCACGCATGAAGTTCTCATAAATGTTCTGCCTCAAGGCATCACTGCTGACAGCATTGGTGGACTCGCTTCTCTGGGACAGGGCATGGCTGGAGCCAGGAGACCACAGCAAAGTGGAGAGCTGTGATGGTGCCAGTGTGTCTGTAGTGAAGTTGTCCATTCTGCTGTCAAAGTAGTCACTCCCATCTTTACACTTTGGCTCCTGCGCATAAAAGGAATTTATCTGCCATCAGCCACCAGAGCTATGATCAAAAGACACACCTCATTTGTCAATTAAATTTGTTTCATGTTTAGCCATTTCCAGTTCCTTCATCTTTTCACCATTACATCATAGCCTTTGCCTCAGCCACTCACACCACCACTGTTACCATTCAGTTTTTTTAGCAGAACCCCATTAAACCCTATCTATTAATGTGAGCACTTTGGTAATTCCAGGATGTTTTGAGTAATCTCAAATTTCACTAGAAACTACTGTCTGAAACCTGAAGTACTCCAGGAGACAACTACATCCTCCATCTGAAATGCAGGCACCATGTTTGGCATCTGTCTGAGTGCAAGCAGGAATAGTGTCACAACAGTTTTTTTTATTATTACAGGGTTTTTGAAACTTTGGTGCTATCACATTGGTGCAAGGTGGCCAGGTTTAGCTTCAACACAACAAGGCTGATTTTAACCTCCACTTTCTATTTGTCGCACAAATGGTGCTTAACCAACAAAAAAAAGGTCAAAAGTAAAGAATGTTTTAAGCTTGTTAGAATTGATCAGTTGACTGAAATCTAATCTAAAACAATATGTGATTTTAAAAAAGAAAGACATGCTTGCTGACTGGCTTAAATCCAGTCTCCAGACTGCAGAGCTGTGTATTTTCTGAGCTGCTGGGAACACCCTGAGAGTTTGATCATCCCATCAAGCACTGGCAGGCCTTTCTCCTAATTGCACTGTGCAACTTCATCCCTTAGATTGAGAGGGCTGGCTAATTTTATTTGAAATAATCAGGCCTGATGGTATGACTTCAACTTTGCCTTTGATATGGATGCTAGAGTAGTAGTTTCTTGCCACTGCTTGTCAACGTGGGATTTTGTTGGCAGTTTGGACCTTTTTTCTTTTAAGCCTTTCCAAGTAATATGCTCTCTGATCCCAACTCTCCCAAGCTCCAGGGATGGACAGGGATTTTCCTACTATCCAAAACAGAGCACCTTGTACTAACTTCACTGTTGAGAACCACACCATCCATCCTAAGAATCCATTTATTGTCTTCCAAACTCAAGCGTTGCCAGTGCTATTTAAAAGCAACCAAGGTTTAAGAACCTAAAACACAAAAGACATGTTGCCTTTTGCAGTAAAAGTGCAAGGGAAGAAAAAAAAAAGATATTGCAATAAACTATTCGAGAAGTGAAGCTATTACCCTTGGTAATAATAAAGCCATTATACTTTCAAGTTTAGGCTGCCTCTCTAAAAGCATTTATTTTCTCACAGACTGCTGTACTAAGAACAAAGTAAATAAACATTGGTCTCCTGGGAGCTGTTCTCCCCAGCAGCTTTGAAAACAGCTACTTTTTCTTTGCTTCTTACTTGATGCTCTTCAAAACTGCAGCAGAAGAGCTGTGCTATGTTTTGGTGGCATCAGGACCTCCAGTGTGCAGCCAAGACTGGGATTGTATACCTCCCAGGCAATGCCAGACAAACCACTTTTCCAGCAGCAGGACACTGCTGCTTGTGGCCTCACAAAAGCCAGTTTGACCCGAGACTCACACTCTCCTACAGTACATTGAACTTCAACTCTGGCTTTTCAGATCACAATTCCAAGGTAAAGGAGTACCTTCCTCAAATCCTGTTGCAGAGTGTTAATCAGTGTTGCCCAAGAGTAACTCCCTAAACATCAAAAATTTAACTGCTTATAATATGGTAGAGGGAGGAAGATCAGCACAAGGGGTGGGAAGCCAGGATAAAATCCCACATGTAATGCATTTATGCCACAAAGCAACCACAGAACATGGATGTACATGTACATGCAGTACAACTGCGCTGGCCATCTGTATTTCAGGGGGAAACTGAAAGCTTTCTCCACCCTTGTTTTAATTACTGCCATTGTACTTGTGTGCCAAAATCCAGCACTTTAATTGTTTGACTACTCTCCAGGAACTGCCAGTGTCCCCTGGAAAACAGTAGTGTACAGCTTATTAAGAATATGTATTTCTTTTAGTCTCAAAGCACTAGTAAGAGACACAACACAAGGCAAATACATAGAAGGGGTCTGTTGTGAAAACCCACCACTGGAACAGCAAACTCTAAGGAAAAGTGTGGGATGCAACCTGTCAATAACCAGCCACTAACCAAATCCTATGTTTTCTCCTCACACATAGAAAGGAGTAGGAATGAGGAAAGTACCAGAATAGAGAAAATGGATAAAGAATCCAAAATTAATATATACACTTCACTAGGACACCATCAAAAATATTTTTGTTTTCCTAACGAACTGAATTGTCAGTCTGCCAGTCTCTGCTGGTCCTTGAGAAGGCTGTCATTGCAGCAATATCTGCCACAACTGAAAAGGTTTGACCTAAGCTGGCCAGGTGGCTTCCCTGCCAGGCTGGCTTTTGCTGGTTTTTGCTCTGTTGAATGTAGTGATGACAGATCTCTGTTTCTGCTCAGCTGCATTCAAGAAGATCTCTCAGTGTTTGAGATATACTCTGGAATAGCTAAAAACAAGGCAAAAGATAAAGTGGCTAAGATACCGATTAGACAAAGTGACACACGTAATAATTAATTGTAAAGAACAGCACAGGAAAAACGCAGCCTGCTGCATTCATTAGGAGCCATGCTAAAAGGAGAATCTAATACCAGTCTTCAAGTCAAATAAAAAGGTTCATTCAACATACTTTATTTTTAAATTCTCTTTACAGCCCACATCAGGGCTCTGGCTTATAAAGTCATAAAATTTCAGATACGATTCCTGAAGTGAGACTATTTTGCTTAATTCAAGAACCTTTCTTCAGGAGCTGTTTCTCGTGGATGGATTTTCATTTTACACAGAAATTGCTAATGTTCTCCATGTTAAACAGCTGCACAGAGTTTACACCACCATCTTTAGCCATATCTGGCTGTGCAGCAAATCTGCCTAAATTCTGTCCACAGGTCTCACATACATCACACACACCTTTCAGCTCACACACATTGAATTGCAACTCAGCATCATCCCAATGCCATTTCAGCACAGATTAGACTAAATGAAGGTATGTGCTGCAGTACAGTACCATTGATGCATTGAGGTGGCACTTTAGGACATCCTCATGCAAGGAAAACTAGGTCTTGGAAAAGATTATTGCAAGTCTTGATGCAAGACCTTTATTAGAAAGGTAAATTCAATTCCAGGATACATCAGATCAAGCAGACATAAGGAAACATCCAAGTAATTTGACAGGGCATAACCAAGAACTCCTCTGGAGTATCCCATATGCAAATGTGTTTATGGATGATTTAAAACAGATGAGGAGGAAGGGTGCCAGAATGAAAAGGAAATAGATTTCCAATCTTAACACAGGAGACCAAGGAAAGTCTGTATAGCCCCACAAACGCAGGCCAAGAAAAGACACCACTTCTCCCTTAAAATAAATCATAATAGATTAAAAAATAGGAAAGAATAACTAATGTAGAAGGCAATACTGACATCAGAAAAAAAACTGTCTGGAACTACATTGAATAAGATGGTCTGGAAGGAGCCTTCAAGATGGAGAAAATCCTACCTGTGTTTAAGCTGCAATTTGTTCACAAAGGGGATTAAACTCCACTGCCTCTCTAGTGTTAGGGGTCTGGCCTCAATATCCCAAGCCTGTGGTTCCTAGGTCTGTGCTCCCATGAAGCAGGGGGCTCGGCTGGTTTGTTTCCACTGAGGAGCTGGAGGGACTTCCCAGCCACCACCGGCACTTAGGCCCACTTACAGGGAAATATTCCAGCTTTCACCTACGTTCAGCCCCAGTGACTCACAGCCAGTCATTACCAATGTACGGAGGAAGGGACGCGTTGTTCAGAGCAGAGCACAGATGCTGCCACGGCGAGATTAAGTCGCACAAACAGGGACCAACCACGTGACAGTTCAGAATCATCCACCACACTTCTGTCTTTTTAAGCTAAAGGATCTGTTAAGTGTATAAGCACTACTGAGCTACAACCCAGCAATCCCCAGAAGAGACAGCAGGTTACTCAAAGTGTGAAAGATAGAAATGAACCAATAAAGCCACACAAGGAACTGCAAAACTACCTCCCTCTTACCCTTCCTGTTGCTGGATACTTGTCTGATTAAAATCAGTGACTAACCATTTCCTATGCCTTTTTCTAAGAAACCACCGTTTTTGGAGTAAGGGCTGTTTTCCTTCTACCACAATTTGATTCAAGCTTGATGCAATCTCGCCAGCCAAATTTCCTTGCTGCATCTGAAGTCAGTGCACTGCACAGTGAATTCAAAATAGCAATGAATTGCACACCACAAATGCCATTCTGAAAATGTCATAACTAAGTAATACATACTAAAAGTCTGGGATGCAGAAATCATATGTAAAGCCTGGCAGTAAAATCCAGAGCAGCTACAGATGTTGAAATCAGTGAAGAATCCTGGAACACAGCACTGAGGCTCCTCCATGATTCCAGGTTTTTTTGCCCTCTCTTTCACAGCTGAGCAAGAAGGTGAAAAGACAGCATCTGATAAAGTACATGAGCACCAACTCACAAAAGAAGTGATGCAAATAAGCAGCTTTCATTTTCATTTTCCAGTTCTGTAGCCCCCCAGCCAGGACACACTCCAGCAAACCTTACGCTGAGCTCATTTCTGAGCCTAAGGGTCTGTCAGAGTTTTACACTGCAATGACAGATGTACATGGTTAAGCACAAGACCTGTCTGAATTTCCAGCACAGGAGACAAGAAATTTCTGAAGTGGCCAGCACATCAATGTTGCTGAAAGAGAGCATCCTTCATTTAGGGAAGCACAGTGACTGTTCCTCTATGAAAAACACCAGGGAATATTCAGGAAAAAAAAAGTAAGGGAAAAAACCAAAAATCCAAACCAAATCCATAAACAGTCTCATCTCAGCTTGCAAACTCACACACAGAGACCAGGCACAGTCTGGTATTTAAAGAGCCAATTCTGGGGCCTGCAGCTAGAGATGAGAATTTCATTCCTGACCACAGGCATCCTAAATTCCTATTAATGGGATTAGTCTTGAATTCTTCTAAAGAAACATCCTTTCCCTCCCTCTTGCTCTCCCCTCCCGTCTCCTTCACACAACCATCTCCCAGTGAGCCAGATGGCAACCCAAGTTTTTCCATCTGGTGAACTAAGCTGACACACAGGAAGGAGAAGGTTGCTGAATGTAATGCGCCTCTGGTCAATACGGCTGCTTGCCTTGATAGAAATGGACCAACAAGCAAAAAATGAGTGCAAAACAGTAAAACAGACAGGAAACATCTGAAAAGATGGATACAATGTCCTCCTTCTACTGCTTCTTCCACACTCTTCAGATAATGTATGCTAACCCATAGCACATATATAGAGAGAGGTTGTATTTCCATACTTGAAATAAAAAGAAGGTTTAAACCCCAAGTCACCTTTTAAGTAAAGCAACAATTTCAAAAACAAATTCACAGAGGTATTAGGCTGCAAAGACTGGAGTTAACTTAGGAGGTGACAAAATATGAAAATAGGAAGGGAAAATTTGCACAAAATAATGTCTATCTTTTTTGCTGCTGACATTTCAGACAGCACCAGGGATGCAGTACTTCTCAAAATTCCACAAATTACTAAATGAGATAAGCACATAATTAACCTGCAAAAAAGAAAAATATCATGCAATCACTATGCTTATAAGAGGAATATAAAAACCAACTTTCACACACTTAGGCTGGTTTGTACATACCTGCAGCTTCCTTTTCTTCCTTGAAAGACTTCCCGTCCAGTCACTGATGCGCCGCATTCGGTTCTTTAACGTATCCTTCTTGGATGCATCCTCACCAAGGGGCTTAGACTTTCTGCACGGGAGGGTGTAGGAGCTGTAATGTGCAGGACTTCCCTGCTCTACCCTGGAGGGAACATCAATGTCTGAGGCAAAGGAGACACGGTTGCTTAGGCTACCAGGAGTGTCAATATACTCATCAGACAGCCTGATCCCAGGTGGAGGAGTGCTTTCCAAATTTGTATCCTTATAGAGATCTCGGAGTGAGGAAAGAGATGAACTTTGGTTGAAGGACTTCTTGTTGTCGCTTGCTGGGAAACTGGCATGAATGCTTGTATCTGGAGTGCTCCTGGTCAAATATGAGCCATCCAGCTCATTGATGTCCCCAGCATTCCCCCAGAGAGAGTCATACCATGAAGACTCAGAGCTCAGGGAGCTCCCTTTACTAGACCGAAGCCTTGAGTCGGTAGGTGACAGACGATGGCTTGAAGAACAGTCTGCACTGGAGTTCCTCCTGACATCAAGCAGGTTATTTGGCTTAGATTCCAAGGCAGGGGAATACCTCAGCAACTGCACTGGCCCGCTGGACTCCTCGGTTGGTACCTTGCTGTTGTTGCTGTTGTGGAACTCAACCCTCAAGCAACCGTCCAGCTTCCCCAAAGTTTTAATGAGAACTTTAGGACTCCTCCTGTCCTCTGACGGGGAGGTTGATGCAAAACTCTCATTCTTTCCATAGCAATTTAAAATGTGGCCATTGCATTCTCGAGAGGCAGCGTGATTACTTCCAGCTTGGAGGCCAATATAGTGGAAACCATTCTCTGGCAAAAACATCACATTATTCCCTTGGCAGTAGTCCCCTGAGGCATTTGTCCTGTGTTTGGCATGGACATTGCTTTTGGAGACCTTCATCACAGTGTCACCAAGTCTAGAGGAATAAGGCTGACTACTCTTGAAGTGTGAAAGGCAGCTTCTGGCAAGGGACCTTGATTTGTAGTTTGAGCCGCTACTGGTATGTCCCCATCCATGCATAGAGCAAGACTTTTCATCTTTAGCGTGAATGCTGCGAATTTTCAGAGAGCAAGGCTTTTGCTTGGCACCAGCTGTAGCAGCAGCATGATTTTTCGATCCCTGAAGACTGTATTGGCTTTCTGAATTCCCCATTTTCCACTAAATTAAGAAGAGTTTCATTAGAAACAATGGCTAAAAGATAGAGCAAAAAGTAACAGGCCATTTTTACCCTCTACACAGGAAAACGCCTATTTAAAAAATGATATGAAACAATTGTTTCAAAAAAAAGCCATTAAATAGCCATGTACAACATTAAATTCATAACTGAATTTAATTTAGGGGCAAGCTAGAAAAACCTATTTTCTCTGTGGTTCATTAGCCCTCTGTTATAAAGCTGGAATCTAACTCCATTGAAATCATGTCAACACCTTCCTCCACCCACACCCTTGGCAACATCCTTTTCTTATAACTTACAAAATCTCTGGCTCCCAAGAACAATGGCATAATGAAAGGGAGACAGCAAGATAATCATAACTTAGATGTAAAGTGAACTGTACTTTCAGAGAAATCCCTTCTGCCAGCAGACAAGCCCACTGCAGTTTCAGCTTGACTGATTTCTGTGCAACTAAGTGTTGCCTCAATAAAATGTTCAGCAAACCCCAGCTATGTGTTTAAATGAAGCTCATCTAGGAGAAAGGGAAAAAAAAAAACATGCCAAAAATCAGACAAAAAATAATTTGGTTAGCAAACAGCCTCATCTTCCACTACAGCACAAAACTGCATAATGTTCATTCAACACAACACAGTTTGATAGTTTTCTTGGTGAAATGCTCCTCAGTTTTTCACAGTGTCTGCAGTGAACAGCACACACTGGAGCAGTCAAATTGCCCCACTGAGGTGACTGAAGATTTCAAACCTACATAAAGTGCACCCCACAGTAAAAAAGACAGTTCTGTTCTTTTTGTAACTCAGAATGAATCTCCAGTGTTTGTAACATACAGAAACAACACCAAAATGCTTTTTCCGTCAGCACTACGCTTCTTTACACATGGAATCTCAGACTATCACCCGGAGGAGGATACACGGCTGCCTCATTAAAAAATTGTCAAAACAAGCCACAGCAAAGGCATAACCTTATCTTCTGGAGTTTCTATGTTTTAAGATCCCTACTTCAAGCCCTTAGCACTTTTAGATTAAAAGCACAGTATGAAAGAAAGAGCAAACCTGTAGGGACACTCTCAAACACGGGCACGGTTAGCAGTCAGTATGCTCTGCATTGTCTTCGAGGCCAGCCACTATGCTTGCCAAAACCAGAATGGAGCTGCACACAGCCTTCCTAGAAAACACCAAAACAACAAAAAAGCATTTTCAATCAACTATAACTTACATTTTACTCCAACTGTATGTAAGATGTATAAAAAAAGAAAAAAAATCAAAAGTTACAAATTAAGAGAAATTTGATGAGGGGGATTCCTGGAATTTAGACATACATTTTTACAAGCAGACTTTAACAATTGACATTGAATTAGTAGAAATAAGTCATTGAGTAAATGTTTCATTTTCTCTCCTCTTTGTTTATCTTTCTCTCCTCTCACTGACAAGTCAGGACCAACTTTCATCCCTCTCCAGTTTTCCTTTTGGGAGACCAATTACAGTTCACAGTATTGTGCAATGGTCCATTACAATGTGGACCAGACTGATCAGAGCAATGTCCCACAGCATCTGTTTATCTCTCCCTATGCCTAGATTCCAACCACGACCTTTGCAGTGAAAGGCCACCATGAAATTCACTCCAGCAGCCACTCAGTAACCTCCCTCTTTAGGTTTGTTCTGATTTTAAGTTAATCTGTCAGTAAAATAAGAAAAAGGCTGTACCAAGCACTGCACAGACCCTGAGGTAACAAGACACAAGCTCTTCCTAACCCTCTTGAAAGTATTGGCTCTTCACTTAGCACACTAAGACTGCAGCATAAAGCAAAAGGACCAAATCTGGATCTCATAGAACACACCAGCCACTTAGGGATTGAAACACTCTATATAAAAAAAATACTACAAGATGTCAGACTAAGTTTTGGAACACACAGTTAAGTTACAAACCATTTTTTAACACACAACCACCAACATTTTTCCTTTCTGCCTAAATGCCATAGCTACTGTTCATAATTTTTAATTGAATAGCTACTTGATTTGACCATGCAGGATTTTGTTCTCATTGACTCTTTTTGTGGCTATTTACTGCATAAGAACCTTGAAAGAGTTTAAATTAATCCATTGGTATGTAGCTAACCTTAACAAAAACAAAGGTAAATGTTGCCAACTAGAACTAGAAACAGTCTTAACAGCAAGCCTAGAAAAATTTTAGCAAATAAATCACTTGGAAGAGATCATGATAGAGATGCTCCAGACCTATAAACATGAATTAATGCCTGTTATCACAAAAATATCTGATAAAACAGATAAGTCACAGAAATTTCATCTTACACTCAAAAAAGAAAAAACATCTGTAATTTTCTTACTCCCTCTAAAAATCAGGAAGTCTGCTATTTATGATACCCTTGCCTGTGCAGGTTTGACTTGCCTGCGCTGCTAGGTGTACTCCTCTATGTGTCATATGTGTGCAACTTGGATTGGACAAAAAGACTATTGATTCAGGGTTAGCAGAAGACAACACACAAACTTCCTAAGCTCCAAGCTCCTGAACAAATTGCCAACATCCAACAGTATTGTCTTCCTATATCCAAGAGGCATAGACCATAAACAAGCAATGAGTTTACATTCAGAACTCCTCATCTGGGAGAAGAAAGTACATTCAACAAGAGACCTTTGAGGGGCTTATATCTATTCATAAGGAAACACTGAACTCAATTTGTCTAAAGAAACAGGCAAAAAGACCATCTGGTCTCCATAGTGATTGTGCAATGGTTAGGTAATCCTTTTAACAGAGTAGGTAGTGAGCAAGCTGCTGTCATGAACCTCAAAAGACAGACCTTCAATTTGTCAAGGCTCGAGCCGTGCCTACCAGGGTCCATTGTACATGTCTCCAACACACAGGCCACACAATGGGTGAGAGAATAAATTTATCCCAGGGTATACAATGTCTACAAAACAGTGTCTCAGTCTGTGTAGGAACCAGTCTGCACTGCAGCAGAACAGTCAATAAATTTCATAGAAATAGCCCCAAAGGATTCTTCTCAGCATCCCAGGCACTCAGAAAGCTACGGTGGGCTCAACATCCACACACATTGTGATAACCCATGAGGGCATCTCTGGGGCTGCACCAAGACCATCACTGCCCTGAAAATCAGCTTTCATGCCTTTCTCTTGCCTCTCACTTGTGTGAAGCAATTTTATTTCTGTTATTTACAGTTAGTGGAGGAAGAGCAGAGCAAGTTAGCTTATACCCAAAGACTGCCCAACACAGGGGCAAGGTGATGATCATGGACAAACTCTGGCTGTGCTCACTCCAAACACTCAAGTGTTTTAGACTATGTGACCTATGGAAGCCCTGGAGATTACAGTGCAGAGGACAGAGCTCAGCTTCACCTGTATTTCTCACAGCTATCCACTGCTGTGGAAGACGTGCTTCTCTCGCTTCCTATGCAGAGGGACGAATACTTCTTGTGAGCAAAACCAGTTTCTATGAATATTTTCAGCAATTATAATCAGCATAATTAGAAAGCAGCTCACCGTGCCTGAAGATGACTATTAAGAGTTTATTTGCTTTCAATTATAACCACATTCCCTAAAAAAGTTGGGCTCTTCATCCTGGTTCCCCTTGACACATTCAAAAAAAGCCAGCTATGCAAACGTACTAATCCAGGAACCCCACCATCCCCACCACACCCAAACATTAACACCAGTCATAACCCTAGAGCTAAAAATGTATTTTCCCCACCTTGGGGCTTCTCCACATAAAGTTCTCCTAGACTTTTTTCACTTCACAAGACAAACACACAAGCTCAGGAGTTGTTTTGGAGAAGTGCCTGCCACCTCTATTCCCTCATTATTACCACCACAGCTGGACTGCTTTACAAATGCTAGAGGAGAAAATTACTTTCTTTAAGGGACCACAAGTACAAGTAGTGCTTAGCAATTTCAGGGGTGCTTTCCTCTCTAGTCTTAATCTCTCAAAGATTTCCAAACTTTACTCACTAACCATATTTCAAGCAAAACTGAATCATAATAATAATATTCCAGTACTAGGTTTGCTTATGAGATATAACAAGGAATTATTGTGTTATGAATTGGTGGGAGATCTGAGTCAAGGGAGACAGGCTCCTGCACTGCTCTCATCTGCTATAGCAGGAACACATACCAAACATGGTTTTGCTACTGTCAGCCATCTGCTTCCCATACAGTCACACTAACTGGGCTGAGACTCTCTAAAACTACAGGTCAGAAAATGGCAAGCTTCCAGATGGGAAGCTGTCAGTAGGCTGAATGCTCCACCAGTCAGCATTGGACAGTGGCCATAAAAAGGCAAGAGGTTGTGGTAGCACCTTCCGAGGGAGGCTCAGCAGATTCATTTTACTGGGACTGTCTCAGTCCCACCACCTTGGATGTTGAAAGAACTCAACTAAAGTCAACCTTAGCAATGCTAAACTTTAGTCTGGATCACAAAGTTAATCCTCGTGAGACAAACCCAAGTACCAAAGCTAACTCTCTGATGTATTTTAATGCCTTTATTCCTCTGGGTGGCTGGTGAAAACAAATCTTCACTGGCAGATAAAAAATAAGTGGTCTACAAACCACTTACCCCTGCTGAAGCATCCCCAAAAATCTACTGAAGAGTTACAGGGAAGTTGAGTCTCACTTTACCAAACATATCATCTGTGCTAGAGTGGCAAAACCAGTAAAAAATAGAATACAACAAAATACAAAAAAACCCAAAAAATAAAATAAAATAAAATAAAATAAAATAAAATAAAATAAAATAAAATAAAATAAAATATAAAATCAGTATGGATGAATTCAGATGAGGCTAACATCATGCCATCAAATTGGCATCACTGAATGAGGGCTCATTTAAAAATGTAGGAACTCGAGAGAGTCTCCAGCGTTACCAAGAACAAAACTCTTCAGGCACAGCAGAAGACATTAAATTTAAAACCTCCTATCATTAAGGAGCAAAGAGCATTTGAAAGGAGAGCTAGATTAAGAGCTAAGAAATAGGTAAGACCTAGAGCTAGCTGTCTCATCCCTATAAAATAAGATCCTACACAGAATCCTTAAGTTTGAAAAGGGTCTCTAAGATCCTAACCCAGCACTGCCAAGTTCACCACTTATCCACAGTGTCACATCCACATGCCTTTTGAACCCTTCCAGGGATGGTGATTTCACCACTCCCTGGGCAGCCTATTCCTATGCCTGACTCACCCTTTCATGCGAAGATTTATTATCTTTTTTAATGTCTAATACAAAGCTGCACCTGGCACAACTCGAGGCCATTTCCTTTGGTCCTGTCACTTGTTACCTGGGAGACGAGAGCAATCTCCATCTCCTCAGTTCTTCACAATGACACAGCAGAACACAGTTTTAGCTTTTTAAGAAAATCTTTCCTCGAGGAAATAAATAAATAAATACATAAACTAACATAGTACTTTATTTTTACTTATATCTTAAGCAGCAAGCACATATCATGAACTCCTCAGACTTTCTTCACTAACAGGAGAATTGTTGCCTGCACCACTCCAGTTCCTTTCAAGACAGGATAGGACCAATCCTGGAACACCTGCCACTGGGCAGCCCCTCACCTACCCAAGTATAAGCATCTGCCAAAGAAAGGCAGAGCTTCAACTCACTCTGCAATAATAAAAACACTTATACAAAGGGCCTTTGAGGGCAGAGTACATCCCACCAACCACTCTCTAGTGATGAAGCAAGAGGAGTCACTTGCTTTCTGCTGTGTCTAAAGCCCTCATTTCTACAAGGGCAGGTAAGGGCTCCCAGCCACGGAGTGGGGCCAGCATGGTCACCTCTGGACTGTGCACATGGAGTGGGGAGGCACAGAGAGGAGAAAAGGCAGCACCAGGGTGCTTACATGGGCAGCTGCCCTCAGTGCACCCCAGGAGACCGTCATCAGAACTAGAGCAGCTGGGATAATGGAGAACGTGAAACTTCTTCAGAACAATAAAGACTAAACAGAAAATCCCCTGATTTATGAGAAATTACCAATTTGTTTTCTTTTAACAGAGGACCAAGTTAGAAATGTTGCAGGGTTTGATGTACAGCAGTTACACCGGCGGTATTTTACATCAGGAAAAGCCTTTTGTGTAATTTTTTGTTTAAATTGCCTGAGCAAATCCTGTGTTTTCTTTCAAACGACTTTTACATCCTCTTTCACCTAACAGTTACAACACTGTCCATTTTAAATGGCTTACAAACTCTTTGAGACTGTATGTAACTAACTTAACGTGTCCATAAGTTTTCCAAGGAATCACTGGGCTTTGTGAATTCTTACAGGGATACAGAATTACAGGTTTGAAGCTTTAATTAACTTTTAATCTACTTTGGTTTTTAATATGAAAGTAATACAAAATGCTAGAATGTGAACCTGCCCTCCCCTTCCTGCATGGCTGCATATGGACGGATATGTGAAATTAATGAGCGGGGCAGGTTAGCACAACACTTTAGCTGGATTAAATGTGGAGTTTCTTACTGGAAACAATTTACTGTATTTTTTCAAACTACGCACTCTGGTCACATGCTTCCACAAATCAGAAGCAGATTTCTTATTCCTGCAATCTCAATCACATTCCTATTATAAAAATATACCATAATAATTATGCCATAGTATTCTTGGCAGGATACTTTGCATTATATATCACTGTATTCAAAGAATGAATAACTAAAACACCACAAGCATGCCTGTATTAAAAAAAAAAGTAGGACTATTTTGCCTTAAAAATTCAACTTGAAGCCAGAATTCCTCACTCACTCATTTGTTTCTATAGAGTTCTAGTTTCCTGTATTAGGAACTGTTTGGTGGCTTCCACATCAAATTAAAGTAATTTGTTTTTCTCATTAAACCTAAGTAGCCTTCATGAGCCTAGACACTTCTTTTCATGTTGTGAATCATACCTACATTGCAGATGGACTTCTAATTTCACAGCTTAAGCAAGAAAGGGATACTCTCCTTTTCTGGTTTATTTTCTTAAAATAACATTAATTCTAATAGATCTACAGTGCTTCACATCTATATCACATCAGAATTAAACATCCCATACCTGGGACGTGATCCCTTCTTTTGCTCAACCCATCACTCTAGGTCCAAGACTCTAGCAGCTTTATTGAATTAGGCTTTATAGCTTTCAAGTTAGTGCAATATGGAAGGCTGAATTGAGCCTGAAGATTCTTATCATATTACACCAGTGCTGATACAATCTAAATCTCTAGAGACTTATTTTTCTTTGGCAGGAAAAACAAATTTCACCATTTGTAAATGTTATTGAATTTATACACAATGGCTAAAGTGCACATCCATTTAAATAAAAGCCATTAAGCTTGTTTAAAAAAAAAAAAAGAAAGAACCCACAAGGAACACCAGCTAACATCTTGGCTTAATGCAGTAGCTGCAGTAGTTAAAGAGTTGATATGTCTAAGGGTCTATTCCCTGCCCTCGGAGGGGAAATTAACTCAGTGATCTGAAAGACTTCTCCACCTACTTGGGTTGTAAGGACACTGTCAGGTCCTGGTGCAGAACTACACGGTGCTTTCAGGGCATTTCACAGCCTGAGGCCTCAGGTGGGGAGGATGGTGCACCTGAAAGGAGCCAAGAGACTCCAAGCAGGGGAGCCTGGGCTCCAGCATCGCTGCCCAGCACTGTGGAGACCAAGCACAAGTCTGCAGGCTTTGCTTAGACAAACTCCTGAAGAGGTCTCTGCCTCAGCCCTCTTTACCTACAGTAACACCAGGAGGGGAGACTTGGGCTTTCTGCTCAAACTGGAATTTGCAATTCTCCACCAGGAATGTTCGTCCTTCTCCTTTCTTGTCTGTTTCAGTAGCTACCAGCTCATGCAATCAAACACAACCACGGTCAGCAGGAAGTTGCAGGGATATTCCCTCACACACCCCCCAAAACTGTAGGTGCCAAAACATCAGCTTTGGAGAAGAGAGGATAAAGGTTATTTTTGGACTAGGCACAGTACACAACAGCATGAGCAACCACACAGGCCCTACCAAGGAAGAGAAACAAATGGCAGAAAGGAAGAACAGTCCAAGACAGGAACATTAACACATTCTGCCCACAAAGACTCCTTCTGGCATAACACATTCCAAGTCTATTGGAACAACTCTTCACCCACGGCGTCAGAGAACAGTCTCCTTTAGGAACTGGCAGAACAGTGTGTTTCAGGCTGGGGGACAGGGGCTGGGGTGGCTGCAAAACTCCCTATTTGTCACCTATTACACTGCCGGCTCCACGAGCAGGAGGGAGAAAACAGGCCACAATTGGCATAGTCTTTTCTACTTCTCTGTTTACACATTCATAAATACCTGAGGGTGTTGATTCCAAAGTAAATGCTTTCCTACCTTCAGCCCTGGAACTTCCTGAAGAGGACAGAGGATCTGGAAGTTAGACACCAAAAGTAAACTTGAGACACAGTCCCTTGGAAAATTGAAATCAGACCTTGATTTTTGCATGCCAAGAGCTCTACAGCAGTAACACAGCTGAAGGCTTCCTCTCCTGTACCCCTGTAGTACCAGCATGTTACTCACACATTAAAAGAACAAAAAGAGTAAATTGAGGATTAGGCTTCCTCACTAAAAAAATTTCTTTGTAGCTTCACAGCTACAGACTGCCCTAGTCAGAGTCCATCCACCCATGGTACATTGCCACCCCTTCCCCACTGAAGGCGATCAGATTAAAAAAAATCCAGCTCTCACCTCTAAATTGTAACTTACTATACATTGTATAACAAATCATACACCCTAAAGAGAAAGAAATGCGTGATTTCCAGAATGAAGTCACCAGTGTACAAAATTAACTCAGTGACCACATCAGCAACAAGCACAAACAAAGTTGCAAACTCTTATTGCATTGCAAAAGCAATTAATCACCACTCTAAAAAAAAAAAAAAATGGAAACCAAGGAAGACAAGGCACTTCCCCATTTTTTGGGGCGTTTTCCTAATTTTTATTTTGTCTGCCACAGAACATAGCATTTTCACTATTTGTGTACCATTATGTACTAAAAATTTATGTAGAAAGATCAAAACCTGGGCCGGTCCTACCTCTGGCAAATGCAGGAGCTTTGGTTTTCCATACCATCCCAGTTCAGCATTGGTAATAGCGCTGACTGATTATTTTTCTTCTAACACTACACAAACATTACACCCTTGCTTGGGTACACTATTTATTGTAAGTCACTCTAAGTATTACTGAGAATAGACAGAACAATAAAAAAAAAAAAAGATTCAGAGGGATTATTCAATTCACTGTATTGGAAGAGTCTCTTTAACATAACAGAAACCGTAGTACTATTAAACACACTTTCTCATACTTTGCCTTAAAAAAATCCATCCCCAACATAGCAGAGAGATGTAAAATGATCCCAGCAGTGGTTTATTTAGCAATTCAGGCAATAGAGTTTGACAGATGACCACCAAGAACTGTTTTCTGGAGGAAAACCATCCGCCCTGGGCGCAACCACCCATGGCAGAGGCGGCAGAGGGGCTGCAAGTCCTGGCACCGCCGCAGCCCGCTCCGTTCTCAGAGGCTTCCCAAGTCCTTCCCCACTTTTCTTTCAGCGCTCCAAGCCTGGCCGGAGGGCAGGGAACGGACCGCTGTCCCCCAGCACCTCCCTCCCGGTGCCCCGTCCCGCTTACCTTGCCCAGGGCGCTGCCGCTGTCCCGGGGCTGCCACGGGAGCAGGGACACGCAGTCACAGCCTCTCCCTGCCGGGGCATGCCAGGAAACTGTGCCTAACACACAGAGCGCGGCGCGGCCGCCG
The DNA here is from genome assembly GCF_047830755.1 of Zonotrichia albicollis. Taxonomy (NCBI): domain Eukaryota; kingdom Metazoa; phylum Chordata; class Aves; order Passeriformes; family Passerellidae; genus Zonotrichia; species Zonotrichia albicollis. Next base: position 65,785,735 of record NC_133821.1, read on the forward strand.
GGAACTAAAAACAGATCCTGCGCGAGGCTGGATGTATTTTTGTCGGCAGGCTACACACCCTCCTCCTCCTCCCGCTCATTTTTTTCCATTGGTGGAGCAGCAGGATGCAGCCCAAGCACAGGGTGGTTTTCCACGGGCCGGCCCGCCGCGATGCCGGGCAGCCGCCGGGGAATACACCGTGACTGAGCTCTTGTCTGACCCCACATTCCTGAGCCTCCCGGCCGCTTCCACAGGAAAGCTGCCTGGAAATCTGCTGAATTGCAAGGCGCTTGCCTGCCTGAAGGTAGCTCCAGGGTCTCCGTCTCCTTCTCTTCTCTTCTCTTCTCTTCTCTTCTCTTCTCTTCTCTTCTCTTCTCTTCTCTTCTCTTCTCTTCTCTTCTCTTCTCTTCTCTTCTCTTCTCTTCTCTTCTCTTCTCTTCTCTTCTCTTCTCTTCTCTTCTCTTCTCTTCTCATCTCTTTCCATCTCTTTCCATCTCTTTCCATCTCTTTCCATCTCTTTCCATCTCTTTCCATCTCTTTTTGTCTTTTGTGGGGTTTTTTTCCTGGCTTTTTTTCTTTTTTGCCCTAAGCTTGCTAGGAGAGTGTAGGTAACCCTAACATCCTTGAGTGAGACACCCTGGCAAAAACGTAATTCCTCAAACCACAGCAGGAATGCTGCAGTCAAGAAAACACACTCTTAGGAGCAGCTCTCAGTTGTGTTTAACTACTCTGCACAACAGCATCACGGGTACAAGCACAAACTCTGGCGCTCTCTTCCTTGCCACTTTCTTTTGTCAGACATTTACACTTATCCCATGGAATGAATTACCTTTCCCAGTATATTTTTAATAACTGGTTTTTAATAACTGACCTTCGATAAAATGCGTCTCTTCACATGCAAATGGCATCACTGAAATTTCAACATACAGACCCAGGCTATTAATCTGTAGTTAGGTGCATGAACAATTGCTCTATTACTAGAAAAGCCCAAAACTTCATTGATTGCAGCAGCAGTTGGTGAACAAACTCGGCCAAAAAACAATGCATTTATTCAAATATTCTAATAAAATTGCAGAGTTACATTCAAGTGCCAAGTGTGAAAATACAGCCAAGTTACACTGCAGATGACGTGTTCATTTGAAAATAAATACATGAACACTATAATAAAAAGCTTTAGCAACCCACAAAAGCCCCAAATCAATATGTAGGTCCACAAAAATTAAGTAATGATTTGCGCAGTAACAGAGGAATTGCCACCTGAAAGTGGACCCTTGTTTTACTGTGTCCATTATTCAGACTCATTATAGAGGAAACGCCAGAATCCAGCGGCTTTGAAGTAATTTGGAACAAAATTTTATTTAATCTCCAAAGCCCAGCTATAACTAACTCATTCACTGGAAAACAATAACTTGGATCTCTTCTCAAACTTCACAGGTTAACAGTATCATCACTGAATACACTCTTCTCATCATGGCAAACGTCAAATCCTTCAATTCCACTGACCTCTATCAAGTTTTCCATATGCAAGTTCCAGAGGCCAGTTTTTGTAAAATCTAATTGAGCAGTCCATGACTTATGCCCATACTCCTAAATTCTACAGTGGAAAATAGGTCTGCGGGTTCCACATCTGCGTGTTCTGGTAAAAACTTTTCCCTCTGGGCAAAGCAGACTATTTTCTTCTTCATATTCCTGGTATAGTTACATTCTTTTCATTTAGCATTGCTGTGGTCCAATTATGTCACTAACAGGCCAGATCCAAGTCCCAGGACCAACAAGGAGGTTACTTACTACATTATTTCTAATCTACCTGTGTATTCACTATGCCTTCCACTTTTTATCAGCCTGCTCCATCAATGCATTCCCTCTCTTTGTGACAAGGCAACCAACATTCATTAAAATTGGTCTTAAGACTCCAGTTGATACCCCCAAGTTCATTTTCAAATAAGTTTTGTTTTCAAAATTTCATCTCTAATATACCTATCTGATTACTTTTAGCACACAGACACTGCATGTTAAAGGCATACTTTTCTGACCTCTACTTGACTTATGTGGCACAGTCTAGCTTGTGGGTTTCTACATGAGAGTCCTTATTTATTACACTCCCAAAACTGACTCTCCACATCCACCTTGACCCCCTTTTCTCACCTGCTGCCTTGCCATTACCCACTTGGGACAACCTGATAATGAAATATTCTGTGGAGATCAACAAGGAGTAGGCAAACCTCATGGAGAAAACAATAGATTAGTCTCTTACTACTATGAGAAGTATTTATGCACCTCACAATCTTCCACAAATGTATTATCATCACAACATTGTTGGGAAAGGAAAGGGTGTCATTATCCTTATTTTCTAAAGAGCTGCTAGATCACACAGGAAATTAAGGGGTATTTCAGTAAAGCAAGAGGACCCTCCCCTAGCTTGTGTTAATGTATGTCTCTGGTAGTTTAGTGGCTCTTAGTGTCTCTGGCTTGCAATAAGAATATTTTGTGCAGAGAAGTCCATAAGGGAACTAAAAATAAAGTTGTGTGTAATAATTTTGAGAATTCATTTCTCTCCATCTATAAAGATATTTGAAAGCCACTTAATTTTATATATGAAGAGAAAAGAATCTTCAAAATTAAAGACAGGTATTTTAACCTATCTTCTATATCACTTATACATTAAAAAACCTTAGACTTTACTTCAAAGTGCTTAGAAATCCCACTGTCACCAGTTTTATTTCCTAAGCAATGGAAATCCATGAAGAAAAAGACAGAAAAGGCACCTATCCCCAGCATTCATGCTGAGACAGTGACACGCCTCCTTCCCTAAAGTCAGCCTACTGTCACACCCATGGCCATGCCTATAAAATATCTTTTCCTAGACATAGTCCAGTCTGTTTCTGAAATGCCAGTTCTCCATTTTGCCTCTTGACCCCTCCCACCCGGCTCACCTGACATTGATACAGCTGAGCCGTGTGAAAATCCCCGATCCATAAGGTCCCCCAACTAATACTCAACAGATGGGTGTGGATGGGCACATGTGGAAAGATATCAGTGTCTTGCCAATCATGGCTTAACCACAGACTGTTACACAGATGCATACAGAGCCTTCCCATGAAATCCAAAACAGGTTCCCATACTCTCTGAAACAGAATCTATGTAGGAATTAAAGAATTTTGAAGTAGGAAATTTGGGTTCTCAAATCAGAAACCTCTAGTGGAGCTCTCAAGAAAGCTGGGACACTATGCTATACTAAGTGTAACTAATGCTAAAAAATAATTGCATGTTCTTGTCAACAGGATAATAACCAGAGATGAGTTTCAAAGCCTTGCTGATCTCATGACTGAAACATCTGAATCATGCAACATCTGCTAAAGAAATATTCTCATTAAATCTTACTTCAGATCCATTCTTGGTATCTTTGGCCTTGAAGTGGAATGGCACAAGAAACACAGTGGTATCCCATTCAACCAGCAGTGAAGGCAAACCTCATACCCCATGAAATTCTTCCACAAAGACATCACTTCAATTTCTGAGAACTCAACCTTCTGCAAGCCAGTACACACACACTTAGCTTTCTGTTCTCTTCTCAAAATGTTTATCAGATGCAAAGTGACAGAAAATTATCGTAGTCATTCATTATTTAATTCTGATTCGGAGGAGTTGAGAAAAGACTAGACAGGAGGCCGTGTGTTAGCCCATTCCTGCTCACCAGAAAGCAGGCCATTTCACCTATTGAATGAGATCATCAACATAAGTCTAACAGCTCTGGCTGCAGGTCAGAATAGATGTTAAGCAATGAAAACATGATGTACATGAGCAGTTTTATACCTTCTGCCAGTCTCCTCTCTGTGAAATGCTGTGATGAAAGAGATCAAAGGGATTCTCCCCATCCCCACCTCCCTGTGGAGTCAGTGTGCCCTTGCCCAGCTCAGCAGAGAAGAGGGGCTTGCTGTACAGACACTCTCCACACAGACCTTGTGTCCAAAACAGTGAGAATCCACTGCCATTTAAGGCATGCCATAAAACACATTTGATCTTTAAAACAAGATGGAATTTTTCCTTTTTATGTTGCATGGTTCTTTAGCACCGTTGTAGACAAGGGCTCAGTATTTGTGGTTATCATCTATTTTCAAGTCTTACAGAGGATAGCTGGGGAATTGAAGTGCCTCTAGTTACTGTCTTATTCCTTTCAGTATAAATAAATTAAGAAAGATAAATCATGGTCACACAATGGCAAGGCACATGGCACGAGCGTTACTGAAAAATGCCAAGATAGGAGAGAAAAAAAAATATGAACTGTGCAGCCTCAATTTCAACAACTAAGCATGCTGCATTCCAGAAGCCTGACATGCAATGATCCACCAGTAATCCTGCACTTGGGACCAGCTGGGATAGAGCTAATTTTCTTCATAGTAGCCCCTATGGTGCTCTGTTTTGGATTTGTGACAAAACAGTGGTGATGGCACATGACTGTTCGCACTGCTGCTGAACAGTGTATGCCTGCACAGCATCAAGGATTTCTCCATTTCTCACTCCATCTTGCCAGGGAGCGGGTTGGGCTGGGCATGAGGACACAGCTAGGACAGCTGATCCCAACAGAGCACATCATTCCACGCCATATAATGGCATGTTCAGTAATAAAAATGAGGGGTTCTCACTGGAACATCTAAGACCAACAAGGCCCTCACAAGGGTTAACCCCTGGACAAAGGTTTCCCTCAAATGCAGTGGTACCCACATCGACAGAGAGGCTTGCCCTGCACAACCTCAAAGGCTCACACATTTTAGTAGCCTTTTTTTCTTTAAAACTAACAGTAAAAGCTGCATTTTGGAAAAAAAACATGACAAACGCTGATACACAAGACCAAGGTGGGAACTTGTCCTAAACAGTACTTGCTCCATGCAATAAATATCATTGGAGCAGAACTGATGGTATCTTTTTCTGACAAGCACTCTACTTCAACAATATACTTTTTCAATATCCAATGAACAGCAACAAATTTGAGTTAGCCAAATAATTTTAATTAAATAGGTATTTGTATCTTTCAAACAATAATTAAAAGCTCTTTAACTGCAACAGATACATGTAAAAAGGTTCTCAATTTAGAACAGTTAATCTGCGGGAACAAAAATCTAAAGCTTGGACAAATCTCATAAAAATATGAGTGCAAAGGTTTTTGGAATACATTATGCTACAAAATGAGAATTGGAGCCTTCACACAGGCCTTTAAAAAAAAAAAACTTGTCCCTTAAACATGTAAAAATATTTGAAGGTGAAGTCATTTGTCACAAGAATATACTAGGAGATCTAACAACATAAATATTTACAAAGCACACATGTTATTTCACATTGCATTACTACCATTGCTTGTTCCATTAACTGATCCAACAGACCAGCTAATTGCTTGTGCAAAATTGACTATTTGCTGTCATGCATTCAAGACAGAAGCACAAACAGTTGCCAGGGGGTAGGAAGCTTTAAGGGATTGTTTTCTAACCAAACTTATCAATTAATTATTACACAACTTTTCTTTATAATACTGATTATAAAGAAAAGGTTCATCAATTAAGTTAGAGAAATGTGGAGACATAAATAAATGTTACAGAAGCATAAGTATGGCAAAGTTTCTAAGAAAATTGTGTCAAAACACTGTTTACTTCAATAGCATAAACCAAAAGGCATATGAAAAGATTGTTGCATAATAAATCTCGGCTAAAGTAGTCCTGAATATGCATATGATTTTATAAGATATTTCAAGACATTAATGTTTCTCCAGAAGTTTGAGATCCTAGGGTTAGATGAGTATACAGCAAATTCTGCTTAAAAATACCTCTATCATTCTGTTTGTAGAGAAGCACTTCAAATGCAAAATAAGAAATTAACACAACAGAAGTAATATTAATGCAGTCAAATTTGGAGAGGGGACGGTGTTTACCTTTTCTTTTTTTTGAGTCTTGATTGTGATTTCTCATTACAGCTAGCTGGCAAACTTACTAAAACTGGTAAATGGCAATATAAGTAGCTTATTATGATATCATTAAATTAACTAAAAGAAATACTTGGGTATAAAAGCTAGATGGAGTCTGGCTAACATGTGTTGCTCACACCCACACGCACTGCCTCAACAGAGCCACGCACAAATCCTGTAAAGCTATTTGCCTGAAGCAGAGTGAACAATGAGAACAAGTTCAACATCTGCCAGGGTGTCCAACTGCTCACAACCATTTTTCTGGTCAGAGGGGGCATTGTTTAAGTTGACAGGTTCCTAATGGCCTGAATTATTTAGCAATTCTCAAAAGACTCTTTCTACTCATTAGAGAGGAAAATTGGAACCACCCCAGCCAGCATTCCCTTGCTCCCCAGGAGCCGATCATGCTAATTGAGGAGAACATCACAACGTGTCCCATTCCAATCACAGGAGTTAAGCAGGCAAGAGGCTTCCATTACCCCCACCCTACAACGAAAGATGGAGGGCGCCAGCTCCCACAATAATATGCACCTCAGTCTATCATCATCTCGATGCTGCTCAAAGCCTTCTGTCTGAACAAAGAGGGTGTGTGTTGCTGCTAAGCACTACACCCACCAAACTAAAAGAGAAGTAAAATACATTAAAGAGAAAAATTGAAACACACAGTTTGAAGCCTGAATGCTAAGTGAGCAACAGTAAGCATCTCAACAGATGGGAAGTTAGGGGGAGGCAAAATAGCTGTTTATTGATTTTTCTTTCTTCTCATCTACCATATGATAGATGACAGGTATAAACAAAATAGAGTAGCAGCACAGAGGTTACAGACAAGTGACACTCATAGCTAAAAAAGTTGGATCTTTCAAACATATTCCCACCTCTTATATACATAGAAATGAAGGGGAATGCTACTAGTACCAGCAGCTTTACCTATGATGGATTATTTCTCAGTCACTTAGAATCAATCAAACATGCTCTGCAGCACTAATTATCTCACCTAATCCTACCCTTTCTCAACATGGGAAAAAATGCAAGTCTTACAATCAACAGGACTGTCTTCTTTTCTTCACAGCCTCCAAAATTTGGAATCTCTTCAAAACTAAGTCTGAACAGAGTTCCTCACGTAAACTTCACAAGGAATGTTAGTGCAGTAATTAGGAATGTCTGCATTAGACCTCTTTTACCAAAACACAGACCATGTGTGAGAAGAAAGAGATTTACAAATGCATTCAAAAGCTATAAGGAAGACATGTAAATATTTGGTAGACTACCATTCAGGACACAACAGCTATAGAGAATTGCCAATTTGATGGAAGGACAAATGGAAAGAGAACATTTTCAAATTAATATTATTATTACTGTCTTAAGCAACCACAATATGAATAAGAAACAGCAAAAATCAATTACCTTAATGCATATAATTGGAGTTCAGGAAACTCCTTTCTTATTCTTTAAGAGATGTTACAAAGATAAGACTTTCAATTAACGTGATCAGAAAGTAAGCCACCAGTTTACTTACAAAATCTTTATTTTGTCATCTGCATATAAACATTCCAGAAGGAGAAGATTAAGTCAGCGAGCTAAATGGAAAAACATAAAATCTTCTGCCGGCATGACATTGCGATTAAATAACGAAAAGCCCAAAAAGGCAGAGAGACAACATGATGCTGGCCTATTCAGCCGTAAAATTCATTTCCAATAACCACATTTCAGCATGTAGCTTAGATCATACGTAGCATTTTCCTATTTGAGAGCGTGCAAGATTGATTGTTACAGGCTCAATTGTCCCATACACAGGCAAACAACATGTAAGGAATGATTAAATCAGCAAGATTCCCCCACCGTGCCTCCTACACAAGCTTACACTCAGGCAAAGGAGAGGTGGGTCTCTCCCAAGAAACAAAAGCAGAGGATTATGTGAGAAGCCCAAGACCATCTGCACAAAGTCATGTGGCTATGGATTTCCTCTTCCCCTTGCGGTGTGCTGGGCATCCCTTCCCGCTTCCAGTCTGAGCTGCATGGTGGGCAGCAGAGCTGGACTTAATTCCCAGCTCAGGGACAAAAGAGAATCAGAGACCAGGGGTTTCTGAGGCCCTCGTTGCCCATACTTACTGCCTTCCAAGCTAAGCCACTTAGGGATGTAATCCTTAATACCCCAATGTGCAGAAGTTCATAATGTCTGGGTCATTGTGAAATTCTGCATACCCTCATCCCAGCCCAGCCCCTCCTGCATTCCTGAGAGTGGAGGCAGCCAGGCACAACCACCCCTCTCCAGGCACAGAGAGGGGGCTTTTCCATGCAACCATGCTCAGAAAGACACAAGCGTTTCCCCCATGTGTATCCCAGTTCCACGTGAATTAACAAGCAGAGCATCAGAATTTTGTGTTTTCTATTTCCTTTAACTAATTTAAGATCCTTTTTCTTGCTGAGATAGAAAGATCAGGGAAGGAAAAAAAGTGTTCTTGACCTCAACAAGATACCTTGTTAGGTTATGGCAGCCTCAAGGAGTCTTTCCTGGGATCTGAGAAGGGGGTTACAACTAACAGTCCTGCTGTTTCACTTTTTCCATAAGGCCCAGAAGGTAATTCTATAGCACTTTTCCAATACAATGAAACATTAACTCTATTTGCAGTAAAGGCAACTCACAAAGCAATGTTTGGATGCTCTTTGACTTCAGCATCCCTAAGCAATGTGCTGCAGCAGATCTGTTTTTCCAAAGTGCTCATCACTTTCTAAACAACACTCGTGCTGTGTGAACAGTCTGCTGTGTGGCAGCAGCTTCTGTGTCCTGGCTGCTCCTCCCTCCTTATCAAGCTGCCCTTTCAGCTTCCTGAAATATTATTGTTGACATAATGGCACTGCTAAGATAGAGCCCAATCCAAGCCAACCACGTAAAACAGAAAGACTTCTCTGGCTTTGGATCAGGGCAAAAGCAGTAAAAGTACCCAGAGGAAGAAGTCCCTGCTTTTCATTTCAGAATAGTCCTTAAAATATTATTTACTCCAAGTATTTTATTCTTGGCCCAATGGCAGGCACCTAAGGTACACCAAGACAACATATTGAACATAACCCTCATCTAAATTCAGATTATTGCATCTTTACTATCTCAAATTTGCAGAAAAATAAATTTAAAAAATCAAATCAAGAAAATATTACATTAAGCAAACTGTCACCTTGTTTAACTGTGTTAAATACAGAAAAGAGTATTCTGCTCACTAAACACTCTCACTGCATACTGAGTTTATCAATGCTGACATTAGTTTTGCAAAACGCATGGGACAGTCTGCAACTTCTTCTTGTAGGATATATTTGTGAAATGCAAGATGACCTCAGGACCATCCCCAGGAAATCCTTAGTTCCTTTCTATTCACCAAAAATATTAAACATTCATTACCTTCCAGGTCCAATCAAATCTTGTTAAACACCCCCCAAAGATATATATAAACTGGTCAACCTTCCAATGCAAGATTCATGTCTGGACCTAGATTTTGAACAGTGTTCAAAAACAAGGAATGTCTGGATCTCAAGGTTTTACTTAATTGTGTCTGGAATAAATCAAATCCACAGTCTAGCTTACACTTCAGCTCTGCATTTCCAAAGTGCTTCCGGTGTAATATTTTAATCTGGTCAAATCAGTATTTTTATTAAATGGAGATAGTAAAAAGTCTTTAAAAAGCATGTGTTTGATAAAATAATTTTCTTGAAATGTGAAATCGATGGAGAGGGGGAAGTCCATATAAAATTCTGCAACATGTTTTGATAACTTACTATTTTTCATTTTTCACAACAAACTTCTACATCCAATAACTCTGAATTTAATAATGAGCACATACACAGAGAAAAAAATGGAGAGCACCTAATTTTCCATGTAGTAGTCTGTATTTGCAAAGTTGAGATGAACTGTCATAGCTCAATGTCCCTGACAGACTGCAAGCCCTTTCTAGTAGGGACACTTGTTTGGCCCACCAGCATCTGAAGGACTGAGCAAAACTATAATACTGTGACAACAGTACAGGGCTTTTAATATGCCTAATCCCAGTTATAAAGTTTGTAGCTGTTACAGCAAGCTAATATCTCAACATGAAGTAAAGTGAAAACTCAGCAGTGACCCTTGCAGAGACTGCAAATATTTTTGAGTTTGTTCCTGGTTACTTTGTCAAGGTACACACAAACAATTTTAACTATGAGCAATTCCATTACTAGGAAATGAGAATGGCCAATTAACCAATGGTCATGCATCACTGTAAAAAGGTTTCCTAATCTTCAGAGAGAACCTCCTGTGGCTTCAGGTTTTGCCTGTTGCCTCTGGCCCTGATGCCAGGCACCACTGAAAAAAGCCTGATGGCATCTTCTTTGTACCCTCCCCTCAGGTACTTCTACATGTCAGTGAAATCCCCCTGAGCCTTTTTTCTCCAGACTGAACAATGCCACTTCTCAGCCTCTCCTCATCCAAGAGGTATTTCAGTCCATCATCCTTATGGCCCTTCATCAGACTCTCCCAGTACCTTTATTTCTCTTTTGTACTGGAGAGCCCAAATGTGAACACAGTATCTCAGATGGGGCCTCACCAGAGTTTAGAGGCAGAAAAGCAGGAGAACTGCTGATCTAGTGTTTTGGGGAAGAGGGGTGGGGGGCGGTGGTTGTTAGGGTTTTCTTTGGTTTTTTGTGTTTTTCTTTTGCTACCACTGCTAAAGAAAACTGTTACTTCAGAAGAGGTGAGGTTCAGAACTACTTAAACATGCAAGAGAAGGAGGGAAACCAGAAATTCCTCTTCACACTTTCTGGTAGCAGAGGCTGAGAAGCCCTTAAGCCGAATGCCTACCACCATTTGCTAGCCACAGGCTGATGGGGAAATGGAGATGCTGGCCAGTGCCAAGGCAGCAGCCTGACTAGAGGAGCTGATGAGCTCCCACAAAGCCAGAGCCCCTCTGCCTTGGCATGGACAGAAGCCCAGCATCTCTAAAAACCAAAACTAGTGAATGTAGCTCATTGGCTCACCCACTTGGTGCCCTTTATCATGCCTGCTTCCTACAGGTTTCTGGGATGGCCATTACAAAGGGTGAAAGAAAGCAGCTGCTTTATTTACTTCCTTTGGCAG